>NC_080066.1:69800484-70087984 GCF_949987535.1 Balaenoptera acutorostrata
AAACAAAAAGGAAAAAAAGTAATTTCTTTAATGTACACCTGGGAAAGACAACTGTAATCTGGATTTGTACATTCAAACATATTGCAATTTAATTATTAGAGCAATTTAGAGCTACTATGAACGTGATGGGGAGTGGAAAAGTTGTTTCATTTTTTGTTTGTTTTAAATCACAGTGTTCCATGTTTTTTCGAAGACTGAAATCATGGCATTTGGCACAGTTTTGTTAATTATAAAGGTGGCTCACCAATCTCAGATAACCTAGTGGAGCCAAGAAGCCAAGAAGGTGATTAAGTTTTGTAAAAATAGGTATGATGACTTCAGAGATTAATTTTTTGTCACATTACCTAGAAAAATGAGAAAGAATGAATTTTCTTTAAAAACAATGCAAGGCAAAAATTAACTGTTCTGGTATCTCAATTAAACAATGCTTTGTATTGTTCTGAGAATAAGATCCAGGGTTCCATCCATATTAACATTTTTTTACCAAGATAATATATGAACAAAGAATATTGAGAAAAAGATCCAGGGTTCTACCCATACTTCGTTTAATTCATATAAAGACTACTAGAAGTGAAATGGACTACCTGAATAAATCTAGAACCCTCATCAAAAAACTAAACTTGAGATGTTAAAGTAAAACTTTGCTCCAAAAATACTAAATAAGTTTCCTGCTTGTCTCCTCCCAGCAATGAAGACCCAACACAGCCAAAAAAAAAAAAAAAGCAATTTTATGGACACAAATAACTTCCCCTACTTAAAAGGAAAAAGAAACAGGTCAAAGCCAAGTCCACACTGGTATCTGAAACAGTTCTATGCTTCTACTTTTTATTCCTGGTAAATTTATTTCAGAGGGACCAAGTAAGTTGTCTTATAATAGGTATGAACCCAAGTAAACAGAATATAGATATACAAGTTCGACAGAGAATTGTCTGCTAAATCTTTACATTCAGAGGATCAGATCATAAGTAATAATTTAATTTTTAATTAATAATTTAATTTTGAGCTGCTGTCAAAGCATGCTTATTCCTGGAAAAAACAGTTGATCTTATTGACCGACATTTTGGTATACTTTAGGGTTAATTAAATTAGCAATGAGGCAAAGTAGCCAATGTGCTATAAGATACAATTTTTCTATAGGATTATACTTCAAAATGATTTTATACTCAAACCAACCAGTTAAGTGAATAAAGTCAGAGAAGTTTGTAGCTCCTGTATAAACCCTAACATCTTTTAGGAAGATTTAAAAATCCAATCATGACTGGATTGACTTTGTAATTTATGATCTGATAGGCAAAAGCTGTGGAATTAATTCAAGAATTATACATTACCAAGTACATAAAGATGTTGGTTTTAAATGTTATTTTTGCATAAGTTTACTTACCGCCATATAAGCATTTGTTCCAACATACGTCTTGGCTATAGAATTCACCAGCTATGAGACAAAACAGTCTGTCAGAACAATATAAAGATAATGTGGAAATAAAATGGGCAATTATTCCTCATTTAACTTACAATCATCATTTCTATAAATCAACTAAAAATTATGTAAAAAGAAACAAATTTATCTACAAAGGCATTAAAAATGATTAAATCTCTTTTCTTTTGAATGTGATTTCCAACTTAAACAAGCATAGCATTACAGTTTATAGCAGATAACCTTAAACAATTCACTTAAGCAGGATGCTTATCACTTTAGTACCCCAAACCCGCCTGATATAAAAAGTCAATTTGAAGTAGAATTTGAACACACTCATTTTTTAGTCAGATGGTCAAGATGTGAATGAAGCCTCATGCATTACTAGAATGAAATGAACACTAAATACGCTGGAGGGATAACAGACTTTGACAACTCATAATACAATGATGACCTTCGCTTTGGTCTTCGTGTTTGGCTGGGAGTAAAGGTGGCTGCAATTCAAATCAACATCACAGCACGCTCATGGGTCACTATCACCAGGGTTCTCAGGGGAGGCCCAAAATGGAAATTAATTAAAATTTGTGCTGCACATTGTAATGGCCCTCCACCATTGTTGCTCCCAATATTAATTTTTATTGTGGGCCAGTTGGGCTCCCCAGGCACAGCTCCCACTCTGCCCTCCCTTTTGTCTGGCCAAAACGCTTTCATATCAAAGCTGCATATCAATGAAGTTTGCTATTCGTAAGTAGTAATTACAATATCAGCAGTTTTTACTGTCATTAAACAATGAACAATCATATTCTGATGAAGGAAACTCACTCAGAGATTAAAAATGAATAACACAATCCCAGCCAACGAGAAGATGCACAGTTCTGTTTGTCTGGCAGCTAGGTGATTTTTCAATCCAGAGAGTAGAATGAAAATAGAAAGTGGATGTTACAGAGAAGAGAGCAGATAGGGAGGAAAAAGAGACCTACCTGAGTGCTAACTCCAAAATCACACAGCTTGACTTGTCCTCTTGTGTTTACTAGCATATTAGAGGGCTTCACATCTAAAAAGGGACCAGAAAAATCCATATCACTAATTCCATATCTACCGTGCTTGTTCTAAAAAAAGCACACACGCACACCATACCATATTGCAGAAGTGCCATCATCTGTTCAACCTAGAATTCTAACCACAAATTTAACGCAAAGCATTTTATCTGGAGGCAAAATGTAAGGTCCTAATTCCCTCACTTCCAACCATTTCTGGTTTCTATAGAAGCAAGGGTTTATTTACTTCACGTGAAAGTCAAATAAAATCTTGGCTTCCAGCAACAGTAAATACACCCAATATCCTACTCCAGCTTTCAGGAAAAGTAGATAAGAAAATGTAACCTTCCTGCAAAGAATTTGTACAGAAAGGCTTAGTTCTGCTCTCAAAGTGAAACTGCTCCTCCCACCTAAGGAGCAGTAAGGCCACAGGGAAGCCAGCAAGGAAAAAAATCATTCACATGTTTGCTGGTAACAGGTTATATCTGGTTGAAACAATGAGAACATGAATGCAGTTCTGCTATTTCCTGGTTTTACCTGCTACTTCAGATAATCCTCAGAAATTGATCTAAAAGATGTGTAAATGTGTGTGCATGCGTGCACTTATCAGTCTTTGTTTCATTTATCCTCTCTTCCCTTACATCATTTCGACTGTTGTTAGAGTTAACAAAAGAACTGGCACAGCTTTTGCCAAGGCAGTCCGCTAAATAATGACACAAAGCGTTTCTGTGAAGCATCGTCAGTGACAACAATGGGCCTTTTCAGGAATTCAAGGAGCCCACAAAAACCATCCAAGCAGGATAAGAGCACACCACTTTTGATGGTACAGAACAGCACCTGCTTCAGTGCTTCATCTTCAGTGGCGAAAGTGGTCAAGAACAGACAACTTGTTATATTTAATACAGCATATAACCTTAATTACCCCAAAACTAAACAAAAGACTCATAATTTTTATGTAACATCTAAAAAAAATCTGTGAGTTAATCTCACTCCGTCCCTCCACCTTGCAAAAAAGTATCCTGCCAAAAGTAGGGACTTAACTCAAACTTCAAGTTCAAGCTCAGTAACCAACGATTATTGAACCCTACCTACCCTATGACAGGCAACATGACAGGCATTTTCTCATACATGTGCTCATTTGGTGTTGCCTGACGGACACTAGAATGTAAACTCCACGAAGGCAGGGACTTTGTCTCTTTTATTGACTACTATATCCCCGTCCCTGAAGAGTGCCAGGCATACAGTATATGCTTAGTAAGTATTTGTTGAATAGATGAGAATAAATTAATGGAAACCATGAACACATAGTATTATTTTGTTAATGATTCTGTTGTGATCACGGGTTAGATGTAGACCACGTCTCTGTAGCATGCCCTTTCAGGTAAAACACACTATATACTTCCCTTAGGGGAGCTTTCTCTTTGAATACAGGTCAGTATGCCCAGGCAGGTGTAAGCTTTTTCAACCAACTGGTCTCTCTGTCTCCAGTTTTCCCCAATTTCAATATAAACCTTATACCACCATCATATTAAATATACTTTCACTCTATCACTTCTCTCCTTGAGGAAGAAGTAAAATATTCCCTGACTTCCCCCGCCAACCCCAATGTGAACTCCTTAAGAATAGGGTTGTGCTTTCAAATATGCCTCAATAGTTTTTTTTATTTTTTTATTTTTTTTTTATTTTTGGCTGTGTTGGGTCTTCGTTTCTGTGCGAGGGCTTTCTCTAGTGTGGCAAGGGGGGGGCCACTCTTCATCGCGGTGCGCAGGCCTCTCACTATTGCGGCCTCTCTTGTTGTGGGGCGCAGGCTCCAGATGCGCAGGCTCAGTAGTTGTGGCTCACGGGCCTAGTTGCTCCGCGGCATGTGGGATCTTCCCAGACCAGGGTTCGAACCCGTGTCCCCTGCATTAGCAGGCAGATTCTCAACCACTGCGCCACCAGGGAAGCCCTGCCTCAATAGTTTGCACAAAAAATATACATCATAGACAGCCACAGTAGACACTCAATAAATGTTTGCCGAACTGACAGAAATGTTAGGCTCTACAAAGCCTGGTCTTATTTTCCAAACCTAATTCTCATTATAAGCCCTCAACTTTGAATATTTTTCTTTTGGACAATCTTCTCTTTTATATACTGATACCCTTAAACCATTCTTAAGCCATACATCAGATGGAGACAGATAAAGAACAAATATTCTCAGCTCCTGGAAGAAGGAGCTACATGGAAATCACAAGGTATGGTAAAATGAACAAATCCTTAGCTTTAATCAGACACACATTTGACTTAAGTGGATCAACAGAGAGAGAAAGAATAAAACAACAAAATTTCTAGATTATATTCTAAAAGGCAAGGTGTAAATAAGAACTTTATGGCATTTTCAGCTCTCCAACATCTTTTTTTACTTACATGTAATCCTACTACATGACTTTGCACATTCACCTTTCAGCCTAGCTTTCAGGAATACTTTGTGTATGAAACCAGTAGACATACAGCCATCCTCAGAACAACTTTTGTATTCCAACTAGATTGTTTTAGTCATTGTCTCAAAAGAAAGAAACAAATCCAAAACACCCCATTACTAAGCCTTTGTTCATGCTGTGTCCCTGACCCCAAACCACCTGGGTTTAGAAACCCTTCCTTGATATTTTTTGACTGAACCCTGCTCATCCTTCAACTCAAGTACCCCATCTCCCTGTTGCCGTACCTACTCAGGCCATCAAAATCGCTGCTTCCTTTGAACTGCTAAAGCATTTACTCTCTGTACCATTTGGAACTGAGCATGTGACTTTTTTTTACTAGTAATTACCACATTTACTGTTACAGGTATCACCAAGTAATAAGTTCACAGGGTAGGAATATGCCTTATACATTTTCGTATGTATCCTGTTTGAGCATATTATCTTGCTCACTGGTAGATGGCTTTCTAAACAATATACTAAATTTGCTAATATAAGTGTTCCAAATCCAGCAATATCATTTGAACATAAAAGACCCCTTTAAACAAAATCAGTGGATTCAGGCTAGAAGACAGAAGACTTGGATTTTAGTCTTTTGGGTCCTGCCACAAATTTGGCATATGACTTTGGACTAGGCATGTGACATTTTAGTTTTCACCTCTGTAGGGAGATAATAAAAGTTACCGTATCAATCTTTAAAAATTGTGGGGATTAGATGAGATAATGAATGTAAAACAGCTTTTAAACTGTCAAACACTCTATAAATATAAGATATTATTATTATCCACTGGCAATCAACCAAGCAACGAAAAGTGTTATATTTTGTTATGTTCAGAAAATAATTTCTGTGCTACTGCAATAAATTTAGGCTGTATTTGGGTAAAATACTAGTTAAAAGAAAATAATTTCAAAAGTCCAGTAAGTAGAATGATAAAACCAATTCAATGTTTATGAGGGGGCATATTTGCCAGACTGTATGTACTCATTCACCGGCAAGGCCACTGAACTGGTCTCCTTATTTGTACACTTGCTCTACTAGAGTCTGTCTTGAACACAGCAGCTAAAGTGCCCCCTTTAAAACCTAAATCAGGGCTTCCCTGGTGGCGCAGTGGTTGAGAATCTGCCTGCTAATGCAGGGGACACGGGTTCGAGCCCTGGTCTGGGAAGATCCCACATGCCACGGAGCAGCTGGGCCCGCGAGCCACAACTACTGAGCCTGCGCGTCTGGAGCCTGTGCCCCGCAGCGGGAGGGGCCGCGATAGTGAAAGGCCCGCGCACCGCGATGAAGAGCGGTCCCCGCACCGCGATGAGGATTGGCCCCCACTTGCCGTAACCAGAGAAAGCCCTCGCACGAACCGAAGACCCAACACAGCCAAAAATAAATAAATAAATAAATAAATAAGGGAAAATAATTTGATCCTATGAATTAATTTAAAAAAAAAAAAAACCCTAAATCAAACCATGTCATTTCTCTGCCTAAAACCTCCAGGGGCCTCCCAACTCAATGTAAAATGCATCCCTCATGAAGGTTTCTGAGGCCTTCTCTGAACTGCCCCCCTACTACCTCTGTACTCTCATCCTTCCTACTCCTCTCCCTGCCCACTCTGCTTCTTCTCACTGGCCTTCTTGCCAGGCATGCTCCCTGCTTTGTGGTTCCACATAACTGGAATACCCTGCACCCATATACACATGCATGGCCTGCTCCTTTACTTGTTTTTAGGTTTCTGCTCAAATGTTACCCTTTTAAGAGAAGCCTTCCTCAACCACCCACTATGAACAGCAGTATCTTCCCACCCCCGATATTCCCTTTCCCTCTTCCCTGTTTCAATGCTCCTCGTAACACTTAGCACCATTGACACCCTATATTTGTACACGTAACTCTGCTCCCTCTCAGTCCTCCCCTTTCGAAGGAAAGCTCCATGAATGCAGAGACGTGATCTGTCGTGTTCACTCCTATATCTAGAAGAGTGCTTGGTATGGACTAGAAATGATATCTGTTGAACAAATGATGGTGAATGAATATTTCCACTAAATAGATGGGCAAACATGTGCACCTGGAGAAGCATGAATTTGGTCTGAGAAGGAGCTCCATCTTTTCCCACTCAATGGCATATACTTCAGAATAAATACATTTCACTATTAATGAATACATTTGTGAATGATATTTTTCATTCTGAGAGGATCTATGGGCATTCAAAAATACTCATTCAACAAATATTTACTGACGCCTTAGCATGTGCCAGATATGATAGTAGGTGCTGTGGAGAGAAGCATGAGTAAGACCCACCTCTGCCCTTCAGGACAGTGTAGACCAAGGAACTGCTGGTATATATTTTGACGAAAAATAGTGCGCATGAGATTTCAGGATAATAACATTGCTTATGTACAATCTAAATGGGATTTGCTTCCTATAATAAAAACAATGAGAGTTATATAACTAAATAGCTCCCAAGCCTGGCTGTGCATTTAAAAACAAAAACAAAAACCTTTTTTGGTTCCTCCTCAGATCTACTGATTCAGAAACCAACCTAAAACAGTCAGGTCTTCAGGTCAGCACTTAGAAAAGACCAACATAACGGGCTGTATTTCCCTCTGATTTAACTGCTGGCAAGTTCAGAATATCTGAAGAGAAATTTCATCTATTGTTTAACTTTACTTTTTAAAATCAATTTTATTGCAGTCATTTTGAATATATAGTTTAGTGACTTTGACAAACATATACATCCATATACCCACACCACAATCAAGATATGAAACATTTATATCACCCCAAAAGGTTCCCTGTGCCCCTTTATAGTCAACTCCACCCTGACCTTCGGCAACTACTGATTGGTTTCTGTTATTTTTAGATGATTTTTGCCTTTTCTACATACATCATAAACCCCATAATATGTTGTTATAATTTTTGCTTTAAAAAGTCTGATGATTAGTGTTTGGATGGTACCTCTCTGTCACTAATATTTAAAATGGATATTTTGCAGACAGTACGCAGCTGGGTCTTACTTTTTCGACCAGTCTGACAATTTGTGCTTTTCACTGCAGTGTTTAGACCATTCACATTTAACGTAATTAGTGATATGGTTGAGTTCAACTCTACCATCCTACTATTTGTCCCATCTCTTCTTAGTTCCTTTCTTCTTTTATTGCCTTCTTTTGGATTAGATGGGCTCTTTTTAGCATTCCATTGATCTCTACTATTGACTTCTAAGCCAGAAGTTGGCAAACCTTTTCTGTAAACGACCATATTTCAGGTGTTGAGGGTCACATGGTTTTTGTTTTAACTACTCAATTTTGCCACTGTAGTGCAGAAGCAATCATAGGCAATGTGGAAATAAATGGCATGGCTGTGTTCCAATAATCTTTGTTTACCAAAACAGGTAATGAGCCAAATTTGACTGGTGGGCTAAAATTTGCCAGCCCATTTGAAAGTTTGTTTTTGTTTTTTAATGGCTGTTCTAGGATTTACAATATGTTTCTTTAATGTTTCACCGTCTACTTTCAAATTATATTAGGGTATTTAATTTATAATGTAAGAACCTCAGAACAGTATGCTTCCATTTTCTTCCCTCCCATCCTCTGTGCTACTGTTATACATCTTTCCTCTACATATGTTATAATTGCCACAATATGGTGTCTTTATTTTTGCTTTAAATAATCATTAAAAAATTTTTTTAAAATATATTTTATTGAAGTATGGTTGGTTTACACTGTTAATTTCTGCTGTATGGCAAAATGATTCAGTTATACATATATATATATATATATATATATATACATTCTTTTTCATGTTCTTTTCCATTATGGTTTATCACAGGATACTGAATATAGTTCCCTGTGCTACACAGTAGGACCTTGTTGTTTATCCATTCTATATATAATAGTTGACATCTGCTAATCCCAAACTCCCAGTCTATCCCTCCCCCACCCCCCTCCTCCTTGGCAACCACAAGTCTGTTGGCGAGGGTCAATTCTTGATTTCCACACATTTCTGTCATTCCTGACTTCTGGCCATATGCTGGCCTGAGAGCTACAGTGCTCAGAAGGGTATGTGACATCCTTGGGACCCCAGGACACAATGAAGGACTCTGAGCGCCCCTTATGAGAGGTGGCATGGCAAGGCTGATGCCAGTGTCAGCACTACATGCCCCAAAAACCTGTCTACTCCAGCACTTCCCAGGGAATGTGGGGTTGGGAGCAATGGCTTTGGAGCTAGAGCAAGTGTGTCAGCTGCAGTAGTGAGTGAGTCGGTATATGAATGAGGTTTAGATCAGCGCTCAGTGAGTGAAAAATTTTTAAAAGGTCTTTTATATATCCACATGTATACACTATTCCTGGTGCTATTTACTCCTTTGTGTAGATCTAACAATCTATCTGGTATCATTTTCCTTCTGTTTAAACAACTTCCTTAACACTTTTTATAATGCTGGTCTATTGGCAATAAATTCTCTCTGCTTTGTTTGCCTTAAAAAGTATTTAGCTGTTATTTTGGAAAAATATATTTACTGGACCTAGAATTCTGAATTTAAAGGTTTTTTGTTTTTTTCAACATTTTAACAATGTCTTCCCGTTATCTTCTGGTTTGCATAGCTTCTGACAAGAAGTCTGCTGTCATTCTTATTTTTGTTCCTCTCTATTTAATGTATTATGTTTACTCTGAATATTTTAAAGATTTAGAAAATCACTGGCTTTACATTTTTAATTTTGATGTACTTTGGTATGGTTTTGTGTATATCCTGGTTAGTTTGTTAGGCCTCCTAGATCTCTGGGTTTATGGGTTTCATCAAATTTGGAAAGTTTGGGAGTATTATTTCTTCAAATTATTTTTTGTTCCCTTTTCTTTCTCCTTTCCTTCTGAGACTCCAGTTACATATATATCCTAGACTTCTTGATACTGTCTCAAAGGTCACTGAGGCTGTGCTCATCTTTTTAGTCTTCTTTCTTTACAGTAATTTTAGATAATTTCTGTATCTCTAACATCAAGATCACAAATCATTTCTTCTGCAGTGTCTAATCTACTGTTAATTCCATCAAGTGAAATTTTTACTTCAGATATTTTATTTTTCATATCTAGAAGTTCCTCTTGGTTCTTTTTTCTGTCTTCTATCTCTCTCCTCATAATGCTCATGTTTTCCATTAAATCCTTGAGTATATTTATCATAACTGTTCTAAAGTCCTTGTCTGCTAACAGGAGAGTCCCATTTCTATTGACTGATTGTTCTCCTGGTTATGGTCTTTCATCCATTATCAGAAGAAAAAAATTTTTTTCACATACTGATTTTTATTTAGATGCCAGGTATTCTGAATCTTATGTTGCTGAGCGAATTTGTTGTAATCCTTTAAAGAGTGCTAAACTTGATACTGGCAGGTAGTTAACTTACTTGCAGATAGCCAGATCATTTTCAGGCTTATTTTTGAATTTTTATTTATGGAAAGCCAGAGAAATCCCTACTCTAGGGCTAGTTTAGCCCCTCTATTAAAACATGACCCTTCTAAAGTCTCTCCTGAATGCTCCAATGTATTCAAAAAGGTCTCTCTACTCTGGCTGGTTAGAATTTTTAAAATTCCCAACCTTGTGTAAGCTTTGGGAATTGTTTAGCTTACAGATCCCCAGAAATTTTCATTCCCAGACTAGCTTTGTAAGATTTCACCCTACAAAAGCAGAGGTTGATATTCGGCCAAAAATTCAAGGAGAGTCCCACACAAGTTCTTGAGCTCTTTCTTTCTGCACAGTTCCTGCATCTCTAGGACTCTGCTCTGTAAATTTTAGCCATTTTGGCCTTCTTGATATCCAAACTCTGTCTCTTCAGCTCAGTAAGATCTTTGGGCTCTGATTGGTTTCCCCTTCCTTATGCTGCAGTCTGGAAATTGTCTCCAGGCTTCAAACTTGGGTGATCATAGGGCTCCCCTCACCTGTTTCCCTTCTCTTCAGGATCACAGTCCTGCACTGCTTGTTATCTAATACCTGAAAACAGATGTTTCATAAATTTTGTCTAGCTTTCTAGTTCTTTTTGGGGGAGGTTCCACAGCAGCGTTTCCTTCCTGGGTAGAACTGGAACTATCCTTTTATTTTAAAATTCTTGTTTTTTTGTCTTTTGTTCACTGTTTACACCTCATATTGTAAGCTGCCTCAAATCCTTTTTTGAAATAAATAGGATATAATAATTAAGACTTTAGTTAGGCTAAATCTGAATTCATGTGACAGAATTTGAAGCAAATGGAATCCTTTTAAATGTTGGAATGAGGATAGTTCCTCTGATTTAAGTATCACTTTATCTGAATAAAATACTCCACCTTATACCTGAGTTATCAACAGTCCTAGTATATAGCCACCAAACTTATCACTTCCATGTTTTCATTTAAAACATGGAAATTCTATAATTCTCAAGAACAGCTCCAGGAATACTAAAATGATTTTTGTTGTTGGTGGTTTTTTTTTTTTTTTTTTTTTTTGGTTTGTTTTCAACTTCATTCCAAGCCAGAAACAAGAGAACAACAGATTAGGCAAGAAAGATTACTTTTAAGGAGACTTATATCTATGCTTATTTTAATGCAATCTCAAGTTATGGAAAACAAACAGCAACTGAGAGCATACAGCTTTTCATTCAGCTCACTTAAAAACATCATAGCCATTATTCTGTAAGCAAAGCACAGAAAAGATGAGTCATTAAAGTGACTGATTATAAATGGCAATCATCAGGGCAGATGTAAGTCACTTTGGTTTAATCAGGCCATTAATTATTAGGGTTTATCAATTAGTTTTATTGAAGGCAAGGGGTCTTAAACGAAGAGTAGGGCATTGATTTTAACTGAGACATTTTCTAAAAGAAAATACAAATGAGGTGTGTAGAATGTGAAATTACATACAGGTCCTCTTCATACCACTAAAAAGAAATAAGCTTCATCTAATGTAAACCATAAGCCTTTAGTGAAAAACCAAATTAACTCTAATCTCTTTGCATTATACATAAAATAACATGTTTTAGTGTTCCCTAATTTGAGGTTTCCTTTGTCCTGGCCAAGAGGTCAATATCATGTTGGAGAAAGTGAAATGAAGGTGCAATGTAAAGTGACCCATTTTTAATATCAGGTATTTCCTATCCTCTTTCATTTAAAAAAAAATTTAGTCATTTTATACAGATAGGATTTTATAGGAGTCAGTATAGATTCCTGTTGGCCACATCCTCTCGGAAAAAGCAGAGGTGACATGGAAAGAGCTTGTGTATGCACACACGGGTGCATGTGTGTGAAAGAGTGTATGTGTAAGTGTATGATATATAAGATTAAGGGTGATATCTGATCTTCCTACACTGACAAAAGTTGTCAAGAAAATCAACTGAGACTGTGTGCTTAGCAGTGCCTGTCAAAGAGACAGTGCTCAATGAATTGTTGAATAAATAAAATAAATGGGAGAAACATTTCCTAAACTTGAATACAGTATATATACTGGAAGCTACTGCTTTGTAGAATCAGTAATGACAATGACCTTGCCTTAGAAAGTCAGGATGTGAATCATCTAATATATTAGACCAGACCCAAATTTCATTATATGAGCTCTACCTGAAGGCAGGCTTCTTCCAGGAAGGCAAGTGCTGTTCACAGAAGAGGTAACAATTATCCAATCACATGTATCTCCTGTCACAATATTTTCCCACTCCTTCATTGAGATTTCACAGTAAGGTGGGCTTTTTAATGATATGTAATGAATATGTGACTTGTAGCAGTGACAGCCCATGTAGATAATAGGTAGTTATGATGCAGTTCTGTTTAATAATTTGAAGTGCTTAGAGGATTATTAGAAAAATATTAGGAAGCTGGAAAAAGGGAAGAACTTACAAGTGGGATATCAGTGTCATGCAGAAGATAATGGTAGGTGGTTTCTATAGGAGACTGTAACTAAATAAAAATCAACCCCTAAGTGTCTTTAAAAATTAAATGTAAACTTACCATACAATCCTGGTGGTCACTTTCCTATTCTAACTTTAATAAAGTATGAAATATCAGTTAATTACTGATACTAATCATATACTATGTATCAATGGTAAATGGTTATTTCTTCTCAAAACTGATGTGTACTAGATGACTTGATTCACTGTGATTACAAATATCTAAAGAAAGATACATACCACCCCCAGTTATCTACTCAAGAGAAATGAAAACAGAGAACCAAATAAAGACTTGTGTATGAAAGGAGCATTATTCTTAACAGCCCCAAACTGGATAAATCCAAATATCCCTCTACTAGTAAATGGATAAACAAAATGTGATATATCCATTCAATGGAATATTATTCAGCAATAAAAGGAAATAGAAAAACGGTAGTAATAAACAAAGAAGCCTTACATGTTGATAAAGGGGTCAACCAACAAGAAGATATAATACTTATAAATATTTATATACCCAACATAGGAGCACCTATATATATACAGCAGATGTTAACAGACCAAAAAAGGGAGAAATAAACAGCAATATAATAACAGTAGGGGACTTTAAATGACATGTTAGATCTGATGAACTTAACAAATATCCAACTGAAAGCAACAGAATACACATTCTTCTCAAGTGCACATTGAACATTCTCCAGGAGAGATCATATGTTAGTCCACAAAACAAATCTTAACAAATTTAAGAAGATTAAGACAATAACAAGCATATTTTCATACCACAATGGTAAGAAAATAGAAATCAATTACAAGAAGGAAACTGGAAAATTAGTGGAGACCAAACAACATGCTACTGAACAAACAATGGTCAATAAAGAAATCAAAAGTGGAATAAAAAAATCTTGAGACAAAGAAAAAAGGAAACACAACATACCAAACCTGCAGAAAAGCAGCTGTAAGAGGCAAGGATTAACAGTGATAAATGCCTACTTCAAGAAACAATAAAAATCTCAAATAAAGAACCTAACTTTATACCTCAAAGAACTAGAAGAAGAAGAACAAAGCCCTAAGTTAAAAGAAGGAAGCAAGCAACAAAGATCAGAGCAGAAATAAATGAAACTAAAAAGACAATAGAAAAAAATCAATGAAATAAAAAGTTGGTTATTTGAAAGATAAACCAAACTGACAAATCTTTAGCTAGACTCACCAAGAATAAAAGAGAGTGGGCTCGTAAAATCAGAAATGACAGAGAGAGACCTTCAAGACAGCAGAGAAGTAAGATGTGGAGATCACCTTCCTCCCCACAAATACATCAGAAATACATCTACATGTGGAACAACTCCTACAGAACACCTACTGAATGCTGGCAGAAGACCTCAGACTTCCCGAAAGGCAAGAAACTCCCCACGTACCTGGGTAGGGCAAAAGAATAAACAGAGACAAAAGAATAGGGACTGGACCTGCACCTTGGGGAGGAAGCTGTGAAGGAGGAAAAGTTTCCACACACTAGGAAGCCCCTTGACTGGTGGAGATGGAGGGGTGGGAAGCTTTGGAGCCACGGAGGAGAGAGCAGAAATAGCAGTGCAGACGGCAAAGCGGAGATATTCCCACACAGGATCAGTGCCGACCAGCCCTCACCAGCCTGAGATGCTTGTCTGCTCACCCGCTGGGACAGGTGGGGACTGGGAGCTGAGGCTCGGGCTTCGGAGGTCAGACCCCAGGGAGAGGACTGGGGTTGGCTGCGTGAACACAGCCTGAAAGGGGCTAGTGCGCCACAGCTAGCTGGGAGGGAGTCCAGGAAAAAGTCTGGAACTGCCTAAGAGGCAAGAGAGCATTGCTTCGGGGTGTGCTAGGAGAGGGGATTCAGAGCACCACCTAAATGAGCTCCAGAGACGGGCAGGAGCCGTGGCTATCAGCGCAGACACCAGAGACGGGCATGAAACGCTAAGGCTGCTGCTGCAGCCACCAAGAAGCCTGTGTGCAAGCACAGGTCACTATCCACACCTCCCCTCTCGAGGGCCTGTGCAGCCCGCCACTGCCAGGGTCCCATGATCCAGGGACAACTTTCCCAGGAGAACACATGGCGCGCCTCACGCTGTTGCAACGTCATGCTGTCCTCTGCCACCACAGGCTCGCCGTGCATTCCATACCCCTCCCTCCCCCTGGCCTGAGTGAGCCAGAGCTCCCTAATCAGCTGCTCCTTTAACCCCATCCTGTCTGGGTGGGAAAAGATGCCCTCAGGCGACCTACATGCAGAGGCAGGGCCAATTCCAAAGCTGAACCCCAGGAGCTGTGTGAACAAAGAAGAGAAAGGGAAATCTCTCCCAGCAGCCTCAAGAGCAGCTGGGACTAAATCTCCACAATCAACTTGATGTACCCTGCATCTGTGGAATACCTGAATAGACAACGAATCATCCCAAAATTGAGGCGGTGGACTTTGGGAGCAACTGTAGACTTGGGGTTTGCTGTATATGACTGACTGGTTTCTGGTTTTATGTTTATCTTAGTTTAGTATTTAGAGTTTATTATCATTGGTAGATTTGCTTATTGATTTAGTTGCTCTCCTGTTTTTTTACATAGATATATATTTTTTTCCTTTTGCTCTTTTTGTGACTGTGTATGTGTATGCTTCTTTGTGTGATTTTGTCTGTATAGCTTTGCTTTTACCATTTGTCCTAAGGTTCTGTCTCTCCATTTTGTTGTCGTTGTTGTCGTTGCTGTTGTTTTCATTTTTAGCATAGTTTTTAGTGCTTGTTATCATTGGTGGATTGGTTTTTTGGTTTGCTTGCTCTCGTCTTTCTTTCTTTTTTCTTTTTTTTATTACTTTTTAATTTTTTTATTCTTAATAATTTAAAAATTTTTTTATTTTAATAACTTTATTTCTTTTTATTATTTTTTTCTTTCTTTCTCTTTTTCTCCCTTTTCTTCTGAGCCGTGTGCCTGACAGGGTCTTGGTGCTCCGGCCAGGTGTCACGCCTGTGCCTCTGAGGTGGGAGAGCCGAGTTCAGGACATTGGTCCACAAGAGACTTCCCAGCTCCATGTAATATCAAATGGCGAAAGTTCTCCCAGAGATCTCCATCTCAATGCTAAGACCCAGCTCCACTCAATGACCAGCAAGCTACAGTGCTGGACACCGTATGCCAAACAACTACCAAGACAGGAACACAACCACACCCATTAGAACAGAGGCTGCCTAAAATCATAATAAGGTCACAGACATCCCAAAACACACCACCGGAAGCAGTCCTGCCCACCAGAAAGACAAGTTCCAGCCTCATCCACCAGAAAACAGGCACTAGTCCCCTCCACCAGGAAGCCTACACAACCCACTGAACCAACCTTAGCCACTGGGGGCAGACACCAAAAACAACGGGAACTATGAACCTGCAGTCTGCGAAAAGGAGGCCCCAAACACAGTAAGTTAAGCAAAATGAGAAGACAGAGAAACACACAGCAGATGAAGGAGCAAGGTAAAAACCTACCAGAACAAACAAATGAAGAGGAAATAGGCAGTCTACCTGAAAAAGAATTCAGAGTAAAGATAGTAAAGATGATCCCAAATCTTGGAAATAGAATGGAGAAAATACAAGAAACGTTTAACAAGGACCTAGAAGAACTAAAGAGCAAACAAACAGTGATGAACAACACAATAAATGAAATTAAAAATTCTCTAGAAGGAATCAATAGCAGAACAACTGAGGCAGAAGAACGGATAAGTGACCTGGAAGATAAAATAGTGGAAATAACTACTGCAGAGCAGAATGAAGAAAAAACAATCAAAAGAACTGAGGACAGTCTCAGAGACCTCTGGGACAACATTAAACGCACCAACATTCGAATTATAGGGGTCCCAGAAGAAGAAGAGAAAGAGAAAGGGACTGAGAAAATATTTGAAGAGATTATAGTTGAAAATTTCCCTAATATGGGAAAGGAAATAGTTAATCAAGTCCAGGAAGCACAGAGAGTCCCAAACAGGATAAATCCAAGGAGAAACATGCCAAGACACATATTAATCAAACTATCAAAAATTAAATACAAAGAACAAATATTAAAAGCAGCAAGGGAAAAACGAAAAATAACATACAAGGGAATCCCCATAAGGTTAACAGCTGATCTTTCAGCAGAAACTCTGCAAGCCAGAAGGGAGTGGCAGGACATATTTAAAGTGATGAAAGGGAAAAACCTACAACCAAGATTACTCTACCCAGCAAGGATCTCATTCAGATTTGACGGAGAAATTAAAACCTTTACAGACAAGCAAAAGCTAAGAGAATTCAGCACCACCAAACCAGCTTTACAACAAATGCTAAATAAACTTCCCTAGGCAGGAAAAACAACAGAAGGAAAAGACCTACAATAACAAACCCAAAACAATAAGAAAATGCTAATAGGGACATACATATCAATAATTACCTTAAATGTAAATGGATTAAATGCCCCAACCAAAAGACACAGACTGGCTGAATGGATACAAAAACAAGACCCATATATATGCAGTCTACAGGAGACCCACTTCAGCCCTAGGGACACATACAGACTGAAAGTGAGGGGATGGAAAAAGATATTCCATGCAAATGGAAATCAAAAGAAAGCTGGAGTAGCAATTCTCATATCAGATAAAATAGACTTTAAAACAAAGACTATTACAAGAGACAAAGAATGATCAAGGGATCGATCCAAGAAGAAGATATAACAATTGTAAATATTTATGCACCCAACACAGGAGCACCTCAATACATAAGGCAAATACTAACAGCCATAAAAGGGGAAATCGACAGGAACACAATCATAGTAGGGGACTTTAACACCCCACTTTCACCAATGGACAGATCATCCAAACTGAAAATAAATAAGGAAACACAAGCTGTAAATGATACATTAAACAAGATGGACTTAATTGATATTTATAGGACATTCCATCCAAAAACAACAGAATACACTTTCTTCTCAAGGGCTCATGGAACATTCTGCAGGATAGATCATATCTTGGGTCACAAATCAAGCCTTGGTAAATTTAAGAAAACTGAAATCGTATCAAGTGTCTTTTCCGACCACAACGCTATGAGACTAGATATCAATTACAGGAAAAAATCTGTAAAAAATACGAACACATGGAGGTTAAACAATACACTACTAAATAACCAAGAGATCACTGAAGAAATCAAAGAGGAAATAAAAAAATACCTAGAAACAAATGACAATGAAAACACAATGACCCAAAACCTATGGAATGCAGCAAAAGCAGTTCTAAGAGGGAAGTTTACAGCAATACAATCCTACCTCAAGAAACAAGAAACATCTCAAATAAACAACCTAACCTTACACCTAAAGCAATTAAAGAAAGAAGAACAAAAAATCCCCAGAGTTAGCAGAAGGAAAGAAATCATAAAGATCAGATCAGAAATATATGAAAAAGAAATGAAGGAAACAATAGCAAAGATCAATAAAACTAAAAGCTGGTTCTTTGAGAAGATAAACAAAATTGATAAACCATTAGCCAGACTCATCAAGAAAAAAAGGGAGAAGACTCAAATCAAGAGAATTAGAAATGAAAAAGCAGAATAACTGACACTGCAGAAATACAAAGGATCATGAGAGATTACTACAAGCAACTATATGCCAATAAAATGGACAACCTGGAAGAAATGGACAAATTCTTAGAAAAGCACAACCTTCCGAGACTGAACCAGGAAGAAACAGAAAATATGAACAGACCAATCACAAGCACTGAAATTGAGACTGTGATTAAAAATCTTCCAACAAACAAGCCCAGGACCACACGACTTCACAGGCGAATTCTATCAAACATTTAGAGAAGAGCTAATACCTATCTTTCTCAAACTCTTCCAAAATATAGCAGAGGGAAGAACACTCCCAAACTCATTCTATGAGGCCACCATCACCCTGATACCAAAACCAGACAAAGATGTCACAAAGAAAGAAAACTACAGGCCAATATCACTGATGAACACAGATGCAAAAATCCTCAACAAAATACTAGCAAACAGCATCCAACAGCACATTAAAAGGATCATACACCATGATCAAATGGGGTTTATCCCAAGAATGCAAGGATTCTTCAACATACGCAAATCAATCAATGTGATAAATCATATCAACAAATTGAAGGAGAAAAACCATATGATAATCTCAATATATGCAGAAAAAGCTTTTGACTAAATTCAGCCCCCATTTATGATAAAAACCCTGCAGAAAGCAGGCATAGAGGGAAATTACCTTAACATAATAAAGGCCATATAGGACAAACCCACAGCCAACATCATTCTCAATGGTGAAAAACTGAAACCATTTCCACTAAGATCAGGAACAAGACAAGGTTGCCCACTCTCACCACTATTATTCAACATAGTTTTGGAAGTTTTAGCCACAGCAATCAGAGAAGAACAAGAAATAAAAGGAATCCAAATCGGAAAAGAAGAAGTAAAGCTGTCACTGTTTGCAGATGACATGATACTATACATAGAGAATCCTAAAGATGCTACCAGAAAACTACTAGAGCTAATTAATGAATTTGGTAAAGTTGCAGGATACAAAATTAATGCACAGAAATCTCTTGCTTTCCTATACACTAATGATGAAAAATCTGAAAGAGAAATTTAGGAAACACTCCCATTTACCACTGCAACGAAAATAATAAAATACCTAGGAATAAACCTACTTAAGGAGACAAAAGACCTGTATACAGAAAACTATAAGACAGTGATGAAAGAAATTAAAGATGATACAAACACATGGAGAGATATACCATGTTCTCGGATTGGACGAATCAACATTGTGAAAATGACTCTACTACCCAAAATCATCTGCAGATTCAGTGCAATCCCTATCAAACTACCAATGGCATTTTTCACAGAACTAGAACAAAAAAATCTCACAATTTGTATGGAAACACAAAAGACCCCAAATAGCCAAAGCAATCTTGAGAAAGAAAAACGGACCTGGAGGAATCAGGCTCCCAGACTTCAGACTATACTACAAAGCTACAGTAATCAAGACTGTATGGTACTGGCACAAAAAGAGAAATACAGATCAATGGAACAGGACAGAAAGCCCAGAGATAAACCCACGCACATATGGTCACTTTATTTTTGAGAAAGGAGGCAACAGTATGCAATGGAGAAAAAGACAGCCTCCTCAATAAGTGATGCTGGGAAAACTGGACAGCTACATGTAAAAGACTGAAATTAGAACACTCCCTAACACCATATACAAAAATAAACTCAAAATGGATTAAACACCTAAATGTAAGGCCAGACACTATCAAACTCTTAGAGGAAAACATAGGCAGAACACTCTATGACATAAATCACAGCAAGATCCTTTTTGACTCACCTCCTAGAAAAATGGAAATAAAAACAAAAAAAACAAATGGACCTAATGAAACTTAAAAGCTTTTGCACAGCAAAGGAAACCATAAACAAGATGAAAAGACAACCCTCAGAATGGGAGAAAATATTTGCAAATGAAGCAACTGACAAAGGATTAATCTGCAAAATTTACAAGCAGCTCATGCAGCTCATTATCAAAAAAACAAACAACCCAAACCAAAAATGGGCAGAAGACCTAAAAAGACATTTCTCCAAAGAAGATATACAGAT
Organism: Balaenoptera acutorostrata; assembly: GCF_949987535.1. Classification (NCBI taxonomy): domain Eukaryota; kingdom Metazoa; phylum Chordata; class Mammalia; order Artiodactyla; family Balaenopteridae; genus Balaenoptera; species Balaenoptera acutorostrata. The sequence goes on from NC_080066.1 coordinate 69,820,892, forward strand.
TGCCAACAAATACATGAAAGGATGCTCAACATCACTAATCATTAGAGAAATGCAAATCAAAACTACAATGAGGTATCACCTCACACCAGTCAGAATGGCCATCATCCAAAAATCTACAAACAGTAAATGCTGGAGAGGGTGTGGAGAAAAGGGAACCCTCTTGCACTGTTGGTGGGAACGTAAATTGATACAGCCACTATGGAGAACACTATGGAGGTTCCTTAAAAAACTAAAAATAGAACTACCATACGACCCAGCAATTCCACTACTGGGTATATACCCTGAGAAAACCATAATTCAAAAAGAGTCATGTACCAGAATGTTCATTGCAGCTCTATTTACAATAGTCAGGACATGGAAGCAACCTAAGTGTCCATCGACAGATGAAAGGATAAAGAAGATGTGGCACATATATACAATGGAATATTACTCAGTCATAAAAAGAAACGAATTTGAGTTATTTATAATGAGGTGGATGGACCTAGAGACTGTCATACAGAGTGTAGTAAGTCAGAAAGAGGAAAATAAATACCATATGCTAACACATATATATGGAATCTAAAAAAAAAAAAGTTCTGAAGAACCCATGGGCAGGACAGGAATAAAGACGCAGATGTAGAGAATGGACCTGAACATGGGGAGGGGGAAGGGTAAGCTGGGACAAAGTGAGAGAGTGGCATGGACATATATACACTACCAAGTGTAAAATAGATAGCTAGTGGGAAGCAGCTGCATAGCACAGGGAGATCAGCTGGGTGCTTTGTGATCACCTAGAGGGGTGGGATAGGGAGGGTGGGAGGGAGGGAGACGCAAGAGGGAGGAGATATGGGGATATATGTATATGTATAGCTGATTCACTTTTTTATGTAGGAGAAACTAACAGACCATTGTAAACCAATGATACTCCAATAAAGATGTTAAAAGAAAAAAAAAGAAATGACAGAGGAGGTGTTATAGCTGACACCACAGAAATACAAAGGATCATAAGAAACTACTATGAACAATTATACACCAACAAATTAGATGACCTAGAAGAAATGGATGAATTCCTAGAAACCTACAAACTTCCAAGACTGAATCATGAAGAAACAGAAAATCTAAAGAGACCAATTACTAGGAAGGAGATTGAATCAGTAATTTTAAAACTGCCTTCAAACAAAAAACCAGGACCAGATAGCTTCACTAGTGAATTCTACCAAGCATTCAAAGAAAAATTAATACCAATTGTTCTCAAACTCTTCCAAAAAATAGAAGAGGAGGTAACATTTCCAAACTCATTTTACGAGGCCAGCATTACCCTGATGCCAAAACCAGACAAAAATACCACAGGAAAAGAAAATTAGAGGCCAATATCCCTGATGAACGCAAATGACAAAATTCTTAACAAAATATTAACAAACTGAACTCAACAGCACATTAAAAGAATCCTATACCATGATGAAGTGGGATTTATTACAGGGATGCAAGGATGGTTCAACATATACAAATCAATCAACATGATACACAACATTAACAAAATAAAGGATGAAAATTCTACAATCATCTCAATAGATGCAGTAAAAGCATTTGACAAAATTCAACATCCTTTTATGATAAAGACTCTCAACAAAGTGGGTACAGAGGGAACATACCTCCACATAATAAAGGCCATGTAAGACAAGCCCACAGCTAACATCACACTCAATGGTGAAAAGCTAAAAGCTTTTCTTCTAAGGTAAAGAACAAGACAAGGATACACACTTTTGTCACTTTTATTCAAGATAGTATAGGCAGTCCTAGCCAGAACAATTAGGTAGGAAAAAGAAATAAAAGGGATCCAAATTGGAAAGGAAAAAGTAAAATTGTCATTATTTGCAGATGTCATGATAGTATATATAAAAAACCCTAAACACCCCCACCAAAAAACTGTTAGAACTAATAAATAAATACAGTAAACTTGCAGGATACAAAATCAATACACAGAAATCTGTTGTTTTGCTTACACCAATAATGAACTATCAGGAAGAGAAATGAAGAAAACAATCCCCTTTACAACTGTATCAAAATGAACAAAATATCTAGGGAATAAATTTAAGCAAGGAGGTGAAAGACCTGTACACTGAAAATTGTAAGACCCAGATGAAAGAAACTGAAGAAGACACCAAAAATGGAAAGATATTCCATACTCATGGATTGGAAGAATTAATATTATTAAAATGTCCATCTTACTCAAAGCAGTCTACAGATTTGATGCAATCCTTATCAAAATTCCAATGGCATTTTTCACAGAAATGGAATAAACAATTCTAAAATTTGTACAGAACCACAACAGACCCTGAATAGCCAAAGCAATCTTGAGAAAAAGAAAAACAAAGCTAGAGGCATCATGATCCCTGATTTCAAACAATAACACAAAGTTATAGTAATCAAAACAGTATGATATGGGCATAAAAAGACACATAGATCAATGAACAGAGAGCTCAGAAATAAACCTATGCTTATACGGTCAATTAACTGATGACAAAGAAGCCAAGAATATACAATATGCTGAAAAAAGGACAGTCTCTTAAATAAATGGTGTTGGAAAAAATGGAGAGCGACATTTTAAAAAATGAAACTGGATCACTATCTTACAATACATAAAAATTCACTTGAAATGGATTAAAGACTTGCGTACAAGACCTGAAGCCATAAAACTCCTCAAAGAAAACATAGGGGGTAAGCTCCTTGACATCAGTCTTGATAATGATTTTTTTGGATTTGACATCAAAAGCAAAGGCAACAAAAGCAAAAATAAACAAGTGGGACTATCTGAACCTAAAAAGCTTTACAGAGCAAAGGAAACCATCAACAAAATGGAAAGGCAACCAACTGAATGAGAGAAAATATTTGCAAATCATGTATCTGATAAAGGGTTAATATCTAAAATATATAAAGAACTCATAAAACTTAATAGCCAAAAAAGCCAATCTGATTTAAGTAATGAACAGAGGATCTGAATAGACATTTTTCTAAACAAGACATACAGATGGCCAACAGGTACATGAAAAGGTACTCCACATCAATAATTAATCATCAGGGAAATGCAAATCAAAACCACAATAAGATATCACCTCACATCTATTCGAATGGCTATTATCAAAAAGACAAGAAATAACAAGTGTTAGCAAGGATGTGGAGAAAAGGGAACCCTGTGCACAGCTGATGGAAATGTTAATTGGCATACCCACTATGGAAAAAAGTACGGAGATTCCTTAAAATATTAAAAATAGAACTACCATAATATCCAGCAACTCCACTTCTGGGTATTTATCCAAAGAAAACGAAAACACTAACTCCAAAAGATATATACATCCCCATGTTCACTCAGCATTATTTACAATAGCTGAATAGGGAAATAACCTAAATGTCCATCAACAAAGAAAATGTGGTATATATGTGTATACACACACACACACACACACACACACACACACACATATATACAATGGGATATTTTTTGGCCATAAAAAACTATGAAATCTTGCCATTTGAGACAACATGGATGGATCTTGAGGGCATTATGCTAAGTGAGATAATCAGATAGAGAAAGACAAATACCATGTGATCTCACTTATAAGTGGAATCTAAAAACAACAACAACAACAAAACAGGCTCATAGATACAGAGAACAGATTGGTGTTTGCCAGAGGAGGGGGAGGGGGGTGTGGGCAAAATGGGTGAAAGCAGTCTTAAGGTACAAACTTCTGTTTTTAAAATAAGTATGTCACAGGGATGTAATGTACAATATGGCAACTACATTTAATAATACTGTATTATATATTTTAAAGTTGCTAAGAGAATAAATCATCAAAGTTCTCAAAACAGAAAAAAATTCTCTAACTATGTATGATAACATATGTTAACTAGGTTGATTGTGGTGATCACTTCATAATATATACAAACATCAAATCATTATGTTATACACCTGTAACTGATATAATGTTGTATGTCAATTATACCTCAATTTTAAAAAGATATTAGAAAAAAGGAATGGACTGCTGACACACCCATGCTACTAAATGGATAAACCACAAAAAGATTATGCTAAATGAAAGAAGTGAGATAGAAAAGACTTCATGTTGTATTAATCTGTTTATATAAAATGTCTAAAAAAGGCAAATCTATAAATTCAGAAAATAGATTAGTGGTTCGCAGAAGCTGGGGCTAGGAGCAGGAACTGATGGCAAGTGGGCATGTGGATTCTTTTTTGGGGTGATGGAAAATGTTCTCAGATGGATTATGGTTATGGTTACACAATTCTATAATTTATTAAAAATCCCTGAATCGCACACTTAAAACGGGTGAGCTTTATGATACATAAGTTATACAACAATAAAGTGGTTTTAAAAATCAGCCCAAAACACAATTCTTTAACTTCTTTTTATTGATAACTTCTCCATAGTTTTTCAGGTCCTTTGCGATCTCTGTGGTCACCTTCTTACTCTATTTATAACAAAATATGAGGCATCAGTTGTTTACACTGATTGTACACTACATATCAATAGTAAAATGGTCATCCCTCTCAAAAATGATATGTTCTAGAAAGCCTGATTGTGATTATAGATATTTTTTTAAAGGTACTAAATTTTAAATGTTACTTCTGTGTATTTAAGATTATTTCTCAAAATGACTAAGGTTATGTATACAAAATGTGAAAACAAATGGTTCAAACATGAAAATTTTGATCAACCAACCATAGTTGCCTCAATAACCTCTAGTAACTCCTTTGACTGATTTTCAGGCTGGACTGACTTTTTTTTTTTCCTTCACTAAATTGACCAAATTGACTGTGGAAATTGGTATCATGTTGAGACAAACCCATGTTGCCACCAATAACAGCCTCAAGCAGGAAACTGTATCTTTACACATGCTGTATCAATTAGCCATTAAACAACCCACATGAACAGCATCAAGCTGAAGCTTGCTCATAAAGGCCCACAGAGCAGGGGCTTTCTGCAGCTCTTCACAAAAGGCTCCTCCGCCTACTACCCAGCACCCACCCCCAACACAATCAGGGGTCAGAGTGGGAGGCGATCCCTGGTCAGGAAATGGCTGGGGACCAAGGGGCCTGCTCAGAACACATAAATAAAACCTCTTTCACAGAACTACAGCTGGAGTTATCCAACGTGCTTTACACAGGGCTCTACACATCAATTTCCTTTAAGTTTAGTCACAAAGAAAATCGTGACTTTCTACGCACAATTCTATGCTTTCTCTTTTCAGAAAAGGAAATTCTTGAGAACTGAGCATTCCCTTTTTGCTGTGATCTATTCATATCAGGTGCTGGTGATATCTCCCACTTCTGCTCCCTTCTGGTCTCCATTTTGTCTTTTTTTTTTTTTTTAATTTTTACTGGAGTATAGTTGCTTTACAATGCTGTGTTAGCTTCTACTGCACAGCAAAATGAATCAGCCACACATATACATATATCCCCTCCCTTTTGGATTTCCCTCGCATTTAAGTCACCACAGTGCATTAAGTAGAGCTCCCCGTGCTATACAGTATGTTCCCATCAGTTGTCTATTTTATACATAGTATCAGTAGTGTATATGTGTCAATCCCAATCTCCCAGTTCCTCCCACCCCCCCCCTTCCCCCTTGGTAGCATATTTAAAATATTTAATTTGCTCTGTGCTTTCATGTGTAAGCCTCACTGAATGCTTTTAGAAATAAGCACAGTGCAGTCCTTAAGGAAACACGAGTTCAGTTTTAAAATACGGTATGTGGCTCTCCTGTGGGATGATAATGGAAGCAGAAATAAACTTCTCTTCAACTTTTTCCCCTCTATAAAGCAATTACACTATTTTGCTTGAATGCCAGGAAGCCAGTCTCAGTTTACCAGGAGCCAGAAGACACATTAGCAGGTCTTCATACCTAGTAAGCTCTCCTAGCACTATGCCAGGGCGCTTTTTTCATTATGTTTAATTGTCTTATGAAAAGACAACAACTAATATATTTATCTAGTTATTTCTTGGGGACTGCTTTCTACTGAATGAGAACAGCAGGTACAATTAAACATAGACTATGCTGACATTTCTACATTACAAATTCATCTGTGCACAACAGGAACACACTTAAGAGCAAACCACAATGCAATATAAAAGTTATTCTAATCATTCCATCACACAACAAAGGGTAGGTCATCCAAATATTCTTGCAAAAGCCTTAAATAAAATTAAGCAGCATAATTAGCCATCCTAAATGGCAGTTATTATCTAGAGTCTCATGATTCAGTTCTGAATGGAAGCAACAAACATGGTTTTCCCTCTTCATGTATGACAAATGCAGAAGACATGCAGCATTTACAAGGTTAATACCAGGGGCAAAAAAGGCCCAGGCTTCTCAATTCTGCCTTCCTTTTAGTAAGTAAAAGAGGTTTCCTTCTAATGTGGTGGATTTTAGATTCCTACCCAGCAACATCCTCTGTTTGATGTATGGGAAATACCGGGTGTGGAGGAACAGGTTCCTGGGGGTCGGAAGGGACCTATACTCTGCCCCAGTTCTGAACAACTTAATTCCCACAAGTCTAAGATACCACCAATTACAAGTTTTTCAGTGAAAAAGGAAAGAAAGCAATGGAATACAACACTGAACTCATAAATAAATTATAAGATACATTTTGATCGTAGAGTTGACTTGGAGTAGCATGTCCAGAAGACCAACTCTGGTAAATTGTTCTAAAGAAATAACAAAAATTAGAGATAACACTTCTTTGGCACTTGCTATATGCCAAACACTGGACTAAATGCATTATCCTCATACATATTATATCTCATTTAATTCTCATTATAACCCTTGAGATAGGTACTATTATTAACCCCATTTTATAGATGAGTAAATTGAGGCTGAAGTTAATGAAATTACTTGCTCAAGGTCACACAACTATAGACTACAATCCTAACTCTTAAGCCTTAACAAACTGTATTATGTTTATGAGATAAATCTCATCTCAATTTATGGGCTCGATTACTATCCCAGTTTTGACCTTGAATAGCTGGGCTGATCTTCATACATTTTATTTTAGATTTTTCCACTTCTCACATAAAGTAGATATAGGAGGGAAGTTTGGGGAAGGTTCTAACTATTCTTTCACTTAACCTCTTGCTGCTTGTCTTGAGAAGCAGTTATGTGAACTATAACAATACCTATTATGTGCCAGACAAAGTGCTACAATCTCAAAGAGGTTAAGGAACTGATCCAAGGTCACATAGCTGAGTTGTATTAAGAAGAAGCAGAAGCAGAACTTAAATCTGGATCTGACCCTAAATATAGATCTATTCCATTAGGCTACCCACCAGTTATCACCTTCCTTATGACTAAGTTATTTATCCTTTTTAAAAAGCTTTAGTTTCCTCATCTGAAACACAGAAAGGCACTCAATGAATGATAATATTAATAACAATAATAACTGCACCCAATCCAGAAGGAACTTAATCCTCCAACAGCAAAAGAATGGATTTAATTTCCATGGTGCTGACCACCTTAAACCATGCCTTTGGAGAAAGGGACAGACATGGAGGGGTCTTCTAACTGCTAAACATTCTTGGCAGGATATTCTCTCTGAGGATAAATATCTTACTTTAATACTAAAGAGGAACAAAGGTCATCCAATTAAGCCACACTACAAAAAATTCCAGGAGAAAAATATTATTCCCAGAAAACTGTGATTCAATTTATTCATCTAACAAATATGGACTGGCACACAATCAGTGTCATAAATTAACTGTGGCCTCCAACCTCTACCAACAGAAATGACCCAGCATACAGCTGTTCTGCCTCGCCCTCTGATAAGATCCTAAAACTTCATAGTTTGCATAAGAGACAAAGCTGTGCTCAGGGCTTGCTGAATCAAACATTCATCAGACCACCGAGTGCATTGTGCTGGGTGGTTAGACAGGGGCTCATCATAAAGGTGAGGGGCATATATTCGGGTGCCATAAAGAACTGTGAGTCAGGGCTTCCCTGGTGGCGCAGTGGTTGAGAATCTGCCTGCCAATGCAGGGGACACGGGTTCGAGCCCTGGTCTGGGAAGATCCCACATGCCGCGGAGCAGCTAGGCCCGTGAGCCACAACTACTGAGCCTGCGCGTCTGGAGCTTGTGCTCCGCAACAAGAGAGGCCACGATAGTGAGAGGCCCGCGCGCCGCGATGAAGAGTGGCCCCCACTTGCCGCAACTAGAGAAAGCCCTTGCACAGTAACGAAGACCCAACACAGCCAAAAATAATAAATAAATAAATATTAAAAAAAAAAAAAAAAAAGAACTGTGAGTCAAACCCACAAAGATCACATAATCTACTTTAAATCCCAATCCCCAGCAAGGCAGAAGGATCTTAGGGGAGGTAACAGGAGGACTAAATACCCTCTCAGACTATTTGTATTCCTTCCACTATGGCACATGACTTCTTCTCTTCTCTTCCCTAAGGCTTCCACTGATACTCATTTTTAGAAAGGGAGGGGGAGGTGGCTTGCACGGTAATTCCCCTGGGTTCCTCACCCTTTTAGAGATGTCCTAAAAGGGATGACTCTGCCTATGATAAATCTTACCACAGACACATGGATAAAAGAAAAACTAAGTCCAGGACAACCCTCTCTGATGAAGTAGATCACCCAAATGCAGACAATCATAGAACAATCACATATTCTTTATTATTAAGCTCTTTATTTTGAGATAATTGTAGACTCACATGCAGTTGTAAAAAATAATAGACATCCTGTATACCCTCTACCCATTTCCTCCCAACAGTGACATCCTGAAAAACTGTGGTACAATATCACAAACAGGGCACTGACACTGATACAGTCAAGAGAGAGAATGTGTCCATCACCATATCCTTTTATAGCCACACCACTTCCCGCCTACCCCGGCATCCTCTCATTAGCCTCTGGAAACCACTAATTTACTCTCCATTTCTGTAATTTTGTCATTTCAAGAATCTTATAAAAATGGAATCACACAGTATGTAACCTTTTGTGACTGGCTTTTTTTACTTGGCATAATTCTCTGGAGATTCATCCAGGTTATATATATCAATAGTTCATTCCTTTTTATTGCTGAGTAGTAGTATATGGTATGAATGTAGCACAGCTTGTTTAACCATTCACTCATTAAAGGACACTGGGGTTGTTTCCAGTTTTTGGTTATTATGAGCAAAGCTACTATAAACATTTGTGTACTCCTTTTTGTGTAAACGTAAGTCTTCATTTCTCTGGGATAAATGCCCAGGAGTACAATTGCTGGGTCATGTGGTAGTTGCATGTTTAGATTTTCAAGAAATACCAAATTGTTTTCCAGGGGGCCTGTATCATTTTACATTCCTATCAGCAATGTATTAGTGATCTAATTTCTCTGCATCCTTGCCGGCATTTGGTGTTATCACTATTTTTAAAATTTTAGCCATTCTGGTAGGTATGTAGTAATATCTCGCTGTGGTTTTAATTTGCATTGCCTTAACGGCTAATGATGCTGAAATCCTTTCCTGTGCTTATTTGTCATTTGTATATCCTCTTCAGTGGACTGTCTCTTCATGTCTTTTGCTCATTTTTTATTGGGATTGTTTGGGGTTTTTTGCTGTTGAATTTGATAGTTTTTCATATACTCTAGACATGCATTCCTTAAAAGAACACTTTTAAGTAATGCTATACAGGGTTTCTTGTCTTGAAAATCATTACCACAAATACAGAAATCCCTAGTGATTACCCGAGGGAAAGAGAATGAATGACTAACGTGGGGAAGGAGGCTTAATTTTTAGAGATGTTCATTTGTGTGGAGAGTCAGAGCTGCAGAAAAACCAACAATCCAGAGTCATTAAATTAGTTTGTTTACCTCAGTTAATGGGCTAAGTCTTTTTTTTTCCGCCAAAAACCCAAGTGTTCATAAGTTACAATCTACTACATCACTGGCATGTGATTAATATTTACATTTAAAGGACAATACTTAAACAATTTAAAAACAGGAGCCAAATGGACACATATACACTACCAAATGTAAATAGATAGCTCGTGGGAAGCAGCTGCATAGCACAGGGAGATCAGCTCGGTGCTTTGTGACCACCTAGAGGGGTGGGATAGGGAGGGTGGAAGGGAGACGCAAGAAGGAGGAGATATGGGGATGTATGTATATGTATAGCTGATTCACTTAGTTATACAGCAGAAACTAACACACCATTGTAAAGCAATTATACTCCAATAAAGATGTTAAAATAAATAAATATATAAATAAAAATAAAAACAGGAGCCAAGATGTAACTGTGCTCCCACCATCAGCACTTGCTAAATGCCTCCCTCCAGACACATCTGGCTAAGCAGTCACAAAGCCTAGGGAAGGAGCCCACACACCCCAGTCCTCTCATCATCATGTATTACAACATAAAACCAACTGGGGATGATTCCTTTTAAAATGTCTTGGGTTGCTCAAACACTAACCAGTTCTTTTAAAACCTGTGTCTGATCCTCCAGATAGCAAAAATAAAACTCACCTATGAGTAAGCACCAACTGTAAATATCTCTGCAAAAGAGGTTATGAAAGTTTGGCCATACTACATTTCTTCATACATTACCTAAAATTAATCAGGTTAGTTTTCCATTGATACTAATGTTTTCCAACAATCTGTTCCCTAAAGAATCACTAACCAGCAAATGATCATTCCCTAAGTTTCTTTCCACCACAATTCCCAACTTTTACATACACCAAGGTACTCTTTTAACACTACCACCTTGACATCAAAGTTCCTTTCCTAAGGAATTCAAAGGTTTTACTTCTACCATCTCATTCCTCTTTTCTCATTTAATAATTATAATAAAATAATTTGGAATATAATATATTCTTTTTTTTAACATCTTTATTAGAGTATAATTGCTTTACAATGGTGTGTCAGTTTCTGCTTTATAACAAAGTGAATCAGTTATACATATACATATGTCCCCATAATATAAATATTCTTATAACATTTTTTTTTTTTTTTTTTTTTTTAACCCTTGGAATTTTCTTTTTTTTTTTTTTTTTTTTTTTACTTGATTTTATTTATTTATTTATTTATTTATTTATTTATTTATTTATTTTTGGCTGTGTTGGGTCTTCGGTTCGTGCGAGGGCTTTCTCCAGTTGCGGCAAGCGGGGGCCACTCTTCATCGCGGTGCGGGGACCGCTCTTCATCGCGGTGCGCGGGCCTTTCTCCATCGCGGCCCCTCCCGTTGCGGGGCACAGGCTCCAGACGCGCAGGCTCAGCAATTGTGGCTCACGGGCCCAGCTGCTCCGTGGCATGTGGGATCTTCCCAGACCAGGGCTCGAACCCGTGTCCCCTGCATTAGCAGGCAGATTCTCAACCACTGCGCCACCAGGGAAGCCCTCTTATAACATTTTTTAAGTCTTAAAATTTATGCTGATCTCATTTAAAAGGTATTAGCAAATGTATGTAACATTCACCTGTCTACACTCTTCTGGATTATTAGCCTCCAATTTTCTTCCAAATTCCTTCTTTAAAAAGGATGCCCTTGAGGACAGTCTCACAGACCTCTGGGACAACATTAAACGCACCAACATTCGAATTATAGGGGTCCCAGAAGAAGAAAAGAAAAAGAAAGGGACTGACAAAATATTTGAAGAGATTATAGTTGAAAACTCCCCTAATATGGGAAAGGAAATAGTTAATCAAGTCCTGGAAGCACAGAGAGTCCCATACAGGATAAATCCAAGGAGAAACATGCCAAGACACATATTAATCAAACTATCAAAAATTAAATACAAAGAACAAATATTAAAAGCAGCAAGGGAAAGACAACAAATAACATACAAGGGAATCCCCATAAGGTTAACAGCTGATCTTTCAGCAGAAACTCTGCAAGCTAGAAGGGAGTGGCAGGACATACTTAAAGTGATGAAGGGGAAAAACCTACAACCAAGATTACTCTACCCAGCAAGGATCTCATTCAGATTTGACGGAGAAATTAAAACCTTTACAGACAAGCAAAAGCTAAGAGAATTCAGCACCACCAAACCAGCTTTACAACAAATGCTAAATAAACTTCTCTAGGCAGGAAAAACAAGAGAAGGAAAAGACCTACAATAACAAACCCAAAACAATTAAGAAAATGGTAATAGGAACATACATATTGATAATTACCTTAAATGTAAATGGATTAAATGCTCCAACCAAAAGACATAGACTGGCTGAATGGATACAAAAACAAGACCCATATATATGCTCTCTACAAGAGACCCACTTCAGACCTAGGGACACATACAGACTGAAAGTGAGGGGATGGAAAAAGATATTCCATGCAAATGGAAATCAAAAGAAAGCTGGAGTAGCAATTCTCGTATCAGATAAAATAGACTTTAAAACAAAGACTATTACAAGAGACAAAGAAGGACACTACATAATGATCAAGGGATTGATCCAAGAAACAGATATAACAATTGTAAATATTTATGCACCCAACACAGGAGCACCTCAATACATAAGGCAAATACTAACAGCCATAAAAGGGGAAATCGACAGGAACACAATCATAGCAGTGGACTTTAACACCCCACTTTCACCAACGGACAGATCATCCAAAATGAAAATAAATAAGGAAACACAAGCTTTAAATGATACATTAAACAAGATGGACTTAATTATTATTTATAGGACATTCCATCCAAAAACAACAGAATACACTTTCTTCTCAAGGGCTCATGGAACATTCTCCAGGATAGATCATATCTTCGGTCACAAACCAAGTCTTGGTAAATTTAAGAAAATTGAAATCGTATCAAGTGTCGTTTCCAAGCACAACACTATGAGACTACATATCAATTACAGGAAAAAAATCTGTAAAAAATACAAACACATGGAGGCTAAACAATACACTACTTAGTAACCAAGAGATCACTGAAGAAATCAAAGAAGAAATCAAAAAATACCTAGAAACAAATGACAATGAAAACACAATGACCCAAAACCTATGGGATGCAGCAAAAGCAGTTCTAAGAGGGAAGTTTACAGCAATACAATCCTACCTCAAGAAACAAGAAACATCTCAAATAAACAACCTAACCTTATACCTAAAGCAATTAGAGAAAGAAGAACAAAAAAACCCAAAGTTAGCAGAAGGAAAGAAATCATAAAGATCAGAGCAGAAATAAATGAAAAAGAAATGAAGGAAACAATAGCAAAGATCAATAAAATTAAAAGCTGGTTCTTTGAGAAGATAAACAAAATTGATAAACCGTTAGCCAGACTCATCAAGAAAAAAAGGGAGAAGACTCAAATCAAGAGAAATAGAAAAAAAAGAAGTAACAACTTACACTAGAAATACAAAGGATCATGAGAGATTACTACAAGCAACTGTATGCCAATAAAATGGACAACCTGGAAGAAATGGACAAATTCTTAGAAAAGCACAACCTTCCGAGACTGAACCAGGAAGAAACAGAAAATATGAACAGACCAATCACAAGCACTGAAACTGAAACTGTGTGAAAATCTTCCAACAAACAAAAGCCCAGGACCAGATGGCTTCACAGGCAAATTCTATCAAACATTTAGAGACGAGCTAACACCGATCCTTCTCAAACTCTTCCAAAATATAGCAGAAGGAGGAACACTCCCAAACTCATTCTACGAGGCCACCATCACCCTGATACCAAAACCAGACAAAGATGTCACAAACAAAGAAAACTACAGGCCAATATCACTGATGAGCACAGATGCAAAAATCCTCAACAGAATACTAGCAAACAGAATCCAACAGCACATTAAAAGGATCATACACCATGATCAAGTGGGGTTTATCCCAGGAATGCAAGGATTCTTCAATATACACAAATCAATCAATGTGATATACCATATTAACAAATTGAAGGAGAAAAACCATATGATCATCTCAATAGATGCAGAAAAAGCTTTTGACAAAATTCAACACCCATTTATGATAAAAACCCTCCAGAAGGTAGCCATAGAGGGAACTTACCTCAACGTAATAAAGGCCATATAGGACAAACCCACAGCCAACATCATCCTCAATGGTGAAAAACTGAAACCATTTCCACTAAGATCAGGAAGAAGACAAGGTTGCCCACTCTCACCACTATTATTCAACACAGTTTTGGAAGTTTTAGCTACAGCAATCAGAGAAGAAAAAGAAATAAAAGGAATCCAAATCAGAAAAGAAGTAAAGCTGTCACTGTTTGCAGATGACATGATACTATACATAGAGAATCCTAAAGATGCTACCAGAAAACTACTAGAGCTAATCAATGAATCTGGTAAAGTAGCAGGATACAAAATTAATGCACAGAAATCTCTTGCATTCTATACACTAATGATAAAAAATCTGAAAGAGAAATTAAGAAAACACTCCCATTTACCACTGCAACAAAAAGAATAAAATATCTAGGAATAAACCTACCTAAGGAGACAAAAGACCTGTATGCAGAAAATTATAAGACACTGATGAAAGAAATTAAAGATGATACAAATAGATGGAGAGATATACCATGTTCTTGGATTGGACGAATCAACATTGTGAAAATGACTCTACTACCCAAAGCAATCTACAGATTCAGTGCAATCCCTATCAAACGACCAATGGCATTTTTCACAGAACTAGAACAAAAAATTTCACAATTTGTATGGAAACACAAAAGACCCTGAATAGCCAAAGCAATCTTGAGAAAGAAAAACGGAGCTGGAGGAATCAGGCTCCCGGACTTCAGACAATACTACAAAGCTACAGTAATCAAGACAGTATGGTACTGGCACAAAAACAGAAATATAGATGAATAGAACAGTATAGAAAGCCCAGAGATAAACCCACGTACATATGGTCACCTTATCTTTGATAAAGGAGGCAAGAATATACAATGGAGAAAAGCAGCCTCTTCAATAAGTGGTGCTGGGAAAACTGGACAGCTACACGTAAAAGAATGAAATTAGAACACTCCTTAACACCATACACAAAAATAAACTCAAAATGGATTAAACACCTAAATGTAAGGGCAGATACTATCAAACTCTTAGAGGAAAACATAGGCAGAACACTCTATGACATAAATCACAGCAAGATGCTTTTTGACCCACCTCCTAGAGAAATGGAAATAAAAACAAAAATAAACAAATGGGACATAATGAAACTTCAAAGCTTTTGCACAGCAAAGGAAACCATAAACAAGACAAAAAGACAACCCTCAGAATGGGAGAACATATTTGCAAATGAAGCAACTGAGAAAGGATTAATCTCCAAGATTTACAAGCAGCTCATGCAGCTCATTATCAAAGAAACAAAAAATCCAATCCAAGAATGGGCAGAAGACCTAAATAGACATTTCTCCAAAGAAGATATACAGATTGCCAACAAACACATGAAAGAATGCTCAACATCATTAATCATTAGAGAAATGCAAATCAAAACTACAATGAGATATCATCTCACACCAGTCAGAATGGCCATCATCCAAAAATCTACAAACAATAAATGCTGGAGAGGGTGTGGAGAAAAGGGAACCCTCCTGCACTGTTGGTGGGAATGTAAATTGATACAGCCACTATGGAGAACAGTATGGAGGTTCCTTAATAAACTAAAAATAGAACTACCATACAACCCTTGCAATCCCACTACTGGGCATATACCCTGAGAAAACCATAATTCAAAGAGAGTCATGTACCACAGTGTTCACTGCAGCTCTATTTACAATAGCCAGGATATGGAAGCCACCTAAGTGTCCATCATCGGATGAATGGATAAAGAAGATGTGGCACATATATACAATGGAATATTACTCAGCCATAAAAAGAAATGAAATTGAGTTATTTATAGTGATGTGGATGGACCTAGAGTCTGTCATACAGAGTGAAGTAAGTCAGAAAGAGAAAAACAAATACCGTATGCTAACATATATATATGGAATCTTAAAAAAAAAAAAAATAAGGTCATGAAGAACCTAGTGGCAAGACAGGAATAAAGATGCAGACCTACTAGAGAATGGACTTGAGGATACGGGGAGGGGGAAGGGTAAGCTGGGACAAAGTGAGAGAGTGGCATGGACATATACACACTACCAAATGTAAAACAGATAGCTAGCGGGAAGCAGCCGCATAGCATAGGGGGATCAGCTCGGTGCTTTGTGACTACCTAGAGGGGTGGGATAGGGAGGGTGGGAGGGAGGGAGATGCAAGGGGGAAGAGATATGGGGATATATGTATATGTATAACTCATTCACTTTGTTATAAAGCAGAAAGTAACACACCATTGTAAAGCAATTATACTCCAATAAAGATGTTAAAAAAAAAAAAAAGGATGCCCTTGCAGGTGAACTTCCTGTACATTTTGGGGGCAACTACCTGTGGATCTAAAATCATTTCAAAATAAAAAGATTTTTAAAAAAAGAATACCTTTGCTTTCTATCTAAGTTGTAACTTTGCATGTCCTTTTTATAACTCTTTGTTAATGATAATATTTTATTTTCAGTATACTTTATAGTTTAAAAACCCTTCCCCTTAAAGATGTCTTTTGTATTGATTATATCAGCTTGGTTTAGAAAGCAACATTACTCTTAGCTAAGCCACATTGCTTTGATTCTCAATTATTAATATTTGCTTGCATTTTAGCCTCTTTAGTTCTAAAATATTTCATATTTCCCAGAGTTCCCCATTTTGAAGGAACACAAAATAGTTTATACATGTTAAGCACTTAGAACAGGGTCTGGTACAGAGTAAGTGCCTAATTAATATTCATTATTATTACTATTACTACTATTTTCATAGCAAAATCTACTCGCAGGGATTCTCATTCATTTTCTTTCTTCTCCGATGTACCTGACTTACTTTGTACCTTGGTAATATGTCATACTTCTTTCAGTCACAAATCAAAGAATCCAGAATCCTGGTGCTTGAAGGAACTTGAGTGACCATCTAGCCATCCCTTCATTTTATATATGGGGAAACTGAGGCCCAGAGAGTAAGAGTCACCTGCCTTTCCAGGGTCACACAACGAGGCAGTCAGTCAGTGGGAGTGGGTTGGGATTTTAAATAAAACTTTATTCCTACTTAGAAACTGAGCTTTTTAAAAATTGTCCCAAGTTAGACCAAGTCAGAGCGGCACATCTACAGTTCTTAAATAATACCTGAGGAAAAAACAGGTTAACTAAGGAAAGAAAAATCTGTGCAATTTCCAGATGCTCCAAATTGCTGGCCAAGGATAACAGCAACTTTTAAGTTTCTCTCTTTCTCTCCCTTCCTCCTCCCATCCCTCCCTCTCTTTCTCCCTCTCTCTGACATTGCAGATATCCTTAAATGATGAAGGATTCTTTTTTTTTTTTTTTTTTTCAAGCTAGTGAGTTGCTAGACCAAACCTAGGTAGGATTTTTCAGGAGCCACGAGATATGATAATGACAAAATCACCCAGACCCCTTGAAAGAATGGTCTGTCTGTTTGGGCAGGGGAAACGTCTTTCTAAAGTAGAGCTTCCATGGGACTTCCCTAGTGTTCCAGTGGTAAAGAATTCACCTTCCAATGGAGGGGACATGGGTTTGATCCCTGGTTGGGGAACTAAGATCCCACATGCCGCAGGGCAACTAAGCCTGCACGCCACAACTAGAGAGAAGCCGGCATGCTGCAACGAAGAGTGTGCACTGCAAAGATCCCGCATGTCACAATGAAGACCCAACGCAGCCAAAAAAAGAAAAAAAATAACAATAATAATAAAGTAGAGCTTCCACTGCACTGCTAAGAATTAAAAGAATGCCTCCTTTTTCTTCCTTCTTCTTTTTTTTTAAAGTCTGATTTACTGAGGTATAATTTACAGTAAAATTCATCCTATCTAGGTGTGTAAGTCTGTGTTCTAACAAATGTGTACAGTCTGATAACCACCACCAAATTCAAGATATAGAATTTGCAACATCTCCCAAAATTCCCTCACAGCTTTACAGTCAACCCTTCCTCTACCCTTGGGCAACCACTGATGTATTTTCCATCCTTATTGCTTTGCCTTTTCCAGAATGTCATATACGTAGAGTGACACAATAGGTAGCCCTTTGAGTCTGGCTTCTTTCACTTAGCATAAGGAACTTACGGTGCATCTGTGTCACTGCATGAATCAGTAGTTTGTTCCCTATTATTGCTAAGTAGTATTGTATGTTTGGATGTACCACAGTTTGTTTATTCATTCACCAGTTGAAAGAAAATGGAGTTGTTTCCAGTTTGGGGCTATTATGAATAAAGCCGCGTGGAGTGCGATTGCCAAATCATTTTGCGGGACAGTACCAAACTGCTTTCCAAAGTGGCTGGACCATTTCATATTCCCACCAGCAATGTATGAGAGTTCAGTTGCTCTGTATTCTTTGTCAGCACTTGATATTATCAGGTTTTTCTTTAATTTTAGTGAAGGTCTCTCTTTTAGCAGAAAAAAAAAAATGTAGCAGGAAACATTTTTTATCACACTGAACTGCTGCTGAAAGTTGAAGCAAACTTGACTCCTCTCTTCCTCTAAAAATCCACAAGCAATCCATCAGGAAATTCTAACTCTACGTTTAAAATACATTCAGAATCTGACCACTTCTCCCCATCTTCATGCCTGTCTCCCTGACCTGAGCTTCTATATAACTCACCTGGTTACTGTAACACTGCCTAACAGCTGATAATACCCTCACCCCTATCCTCAGCGTGACACACTGGCCTCCTTGCTGTTCCATGAACACGCCATGCACATCCCACCAGCATCGTCTGCTCTGCTCCCCCACATACCTTCCTGTCTAGCAACTCTCTTCCTTCAAGCCTTTGCTTCAATCTCATCTTCTCTATGAGGCCTACCTGATGAGCACTGCAACCTGCCCTTTGCCTCCCCTAAGCTTGATCTACTTTTTCTTTTCTCCCTATTAATAACTACCCTCTAACACACTCCGTATTTTTTTTTTATTATGTTCATTACTTACGGACATTACTTTCCCAACCCTGCCCCACCCCAGCTAGAGTATAAGTTCCATGAGTGTCAGAATCTTTTGTTTTATACAAATCGATGTATCCCAACTACATAGACAACTGCCTGGAACATAGTAGGGATAAAAATAAATAGTTGCTCCATGAACAAACTAAAAACACTGGCTTTGGCACCAACTGGAAAATATGTATGAGGCCAGATTTATAAAAAGTAGAGCCAGGGGTAGAACATGAAATTTCTAACATGCCTATTGAAACCACAAGACTTACTTTCTCCAATTGCAAATCTATTTGGGCAGCATTTGCCTTCAGAATAATACAAAAAAAATTTTTAAATACATATATATATAATATAAAATATAAAAAAGCTCTCCTGTTAGAGAAAATTGATGAAACCAACCAGGTTCATATATACAAAAATATCCTGGGACACCAACTATCTAGGTTTTTTTCTTTCTATAAACTTCTCCATCTGTGTTAAGACTGCCCCAGCCTGACTGCCAATTTTATTTTCTTAATCTAAGTTCTATTCTCATTACCCTTCCATTTCTATTTATTGTCCTCAGGGAAAGAGAGAGCAGTTAATGCCAGGGCATTCTCACATCTTCCAAAGAAATGGCATAGGTGTTAATCTTGTATTTATGTTTGATGTGGGTAATGATGGCTGTGACTGGAGCTGTAGGTTTATTAATATGCAGGGCTCTCACCTCATTAGTGGCGATGTATGTTTTGAAGTTAAGCTGCAATGTTTGCTGTAATGTCAGATCTGGCCTAACAGACTTTCTCACTGTTCATTTTCTTTGTTTTTACTCAGTCAGTACATGCTATGCTCACAGGGCTCACACGAATGCTTTTTAATAAAGACAATTTTTCCACAGTAGTTTATCTTGGTGGAAGTTTCAAACAGTTTTAATAATTATTTCCTCATGTGATACCACATGTTTATCCTGAAGAAAAGATTTTCATAATTTTTCACCTAGTATTACAAAGTATAATAAACTCTCTCCCTGGCTTGATTTGGGAGTGAGGTATGCTTATTAACAGGATAAAGTGGTTAATTCTAATAACAGTTATTATATAATTAAAACATACCTGCATTACTAATATTTGATAGTTTATAAAGCACTTTCACATATATCATCTCAACCAGATCTTAAAAAGAACAAAATAAACAAAAGTAAAACCTGGTTGAATATAACATTTGATGATCCACTATGAATGGCAACTGATATACCTCAATTCCTAAAAAAATTTACAGTTTACATAATACACAAATAAACTAACCTGTACCAGACTAACAAGCTTCATGGGATGGATGGGTGGTCTGTCGCTGCTTGTTGCTCAGATTTCACTCTGCTCTACAGTCCTCATGGGGTTTGCACTATAGGAAAGACTCGATTTTCAACAGCTTGTCTGGAAGTCATTAACTATATTTTATAAATTCCACTATATATATATATATATATACACACACATACATACACACATATATATATACACACACCTATATATACACACATATACGTACATATATATACACATACACACACACGCACACACACACACACGCGTATATTTACAGCTACAAATCCAGGACCACTGTACTTTAAGGAAGCCATTTAAATGTGAGAAACAGTTTACCCTCTTTTCTCGTTGGATAACTGAATATATATCCATTTCTTAATATTTTAAAATTTGTGTTCATAAGTACAAGACCCTGGTCTTTAGGGGCGGCATTTGGTAGGGAAGAAAATGACAGTCAGAGGAGAACACAGGTACTTAGACCGAGACAAAGGAGAAGGAGGCTCAGATCACTCATTAGTGCTTCTCTTTCACCATCTTTTCACTCTGTCTTCTCACAGCGCTTGTACCGGGCTCCCCCTCCCGCAGAAGGACCACCGTCTTTGATTTGACAACGTGACACATATTCAGCTAGAACTCCCATCATCATTCAAGAAAGCAAAAATGAGGATATGTGCTTTTAAGAAGGTACAGCAATAAGCTTACATAGCAAAAGTCTATAAACAAGTATATTACCTATTTAATTGCCTTAGCTGAACTTAAAAGCTCTGATCTTTAATTGAACTGATCTAAAAAGGTACAATTTTTTAATCAAGGATAAAATTAGATAGCTTTTTGGTAAACAAAAAGGCATCTTTAATCTTATTTTTATGAAATCCAAGTTATTAAATATAGACAAAACCTCTAAAATATTAAGTTAACAACTACTCAATCTAGAGTAAATTTCTCATGACAAAGCTTTACAAAATTCTTCAGGGACACCTGGCTTCTTCTACTCTTCAATAAAAACACGTACTTTTAAATCTGGAAGGTAAAAGTTTCCACAAATAACAAGGAAACTCAAAAGCTAAACATATATGTTTAATGAGGTATACTACCACAGTATACTATTTGTATAGCTGAGTACCCATAATTACTGGGGAATAACTGTTCATCTGCACTGTAATTCATTAGTCTTTCCATCTAGACAGATGCAGATGCACATTCACTTACTGGTATTTATTTAAAACTGAACATATACACACTATTACATACAAAATAGATAACCAACAAGGACCTACTGTATAGCATAGGGAACTATACTCAATATTTTGTAATAATCTATAAGGGAAAAGAATCTGTATACATGTATAACTGAATCACTTTGCTGTACCTAACAACATTGTAAACCTGAAACTAATACAACATTGTAAATCAATACTTTAATTAAATAAATAAATTTAAAAAACTGAAATCCCTTGAGAGGGTTAGCTGGCCCACTACCACTATCCCCACTCAGCCTCTCACAGATATCTTCATTCCATAACCAGTGGCATTTTATAGTGGTTACTCTCTGTGGGAACTGGACTGGCCAGCACAGACTAAAAAGAGAAGTACAGGCTTAGGATTCCTTTTTGAAACCTCTATGTCCAAAATCAGTCAAACCACTAAGGCCCTCATACATCACTGATCAAAGAACCCTTCTTAGCCCAAACTGCAACCACAGCTGGGGAGAAGGACCTACCTACCTCTGAGAGGCTCTGGTCAACCACACTTGCCCACAGTGATTATAGGGTGGTTGTACAAGACTCTGACGAACACTTTAGACTTTATTTTTAGATCCAGACATAAATCCATTTGAAACATGTCCATCAAGATGCCATTTTGAATGAAAAATTCAATTATTCCTCCAGATGAAGAGTAAAACTAAAACCAATGATTTTAAAGAAGAAAAACAAAGATGACTGCAGAATAACTGAATAGTATTTTCCTATCTACTATAGTTCTTAGTGCTACTAAGAGTCCTCACAGAAAGTTATGGCTAGTGAAAATTCCTTATAAATCAGAATCATGCTGTGTGCCCACAGTACAGGATGAGCCTAAGGATCTCTTTAATAATATTTGCAGGACTTCCCTGGTGGTCCAGTGGTTAAGAATCTGCCTGCTAATGCAGGGGACATGGGTTCGAGCCCTGGTCCAGGAAGATCCCACATGCTGTGGAGCAACTAAGCCCGTGCGCCACAACTACTGAGCCTGTGCTCTAGAGCCCACGAGCCACAACTACTGAGCCCAAGCACCACACCTACTGAAGTCCACCTGCCTAGAGCCCGTGCTCCGCAACAAGAGAAGCCACCACAGTGAGAAGCCAGCACACCGCAACTAGAGAAAGCCCATACACAGCAACGAAGACCCAACGCAGCCAAAAATAAAAAGACAAATAATAAAAATAAATTAATTTTAAAAAATAACATTTGCATTTCCATGGCAAGGTCCTTTTAATGAAGGCTTTGCTACTGAGCATTGATGACTTCCTTGAGCTCCTTTGTCAAATGGATAGCAGATGTCCATAAAAATCAATAAAATGACAAGAATTGACCACTGTGTTAATTCCTACTAAAATGGCTATAACCACTTTATGGGTTGGTGAGTGTGGGGAGGTGGGAGTACAGGGAAGCAATATAAGTCATATTATGTTAACAACCATTCTCTCTTAATCTTGGAGGAGAAAATGCTCCATTTTTTCTCACCCACCAGATGTATTCACATGCTTATTTATTCCCAGGAAGAATAATACACACTCAGCTCACTCTCCCTACATCTACATTGTGTACCAACTATATACTCTAGAAATAGAGTGGACTGGCTTTAAAGAAAAACTTGGTTTATGATTCCATTTAATCAGCATAAACACCTTCAAGAACTGAATTGAAAGTTTTGCTTGTCAAAATCTACATACCCTTTTCAAAAGAGGAAGGAAGATTTAAGCACAAATTTGGAATCACTAGGATATTAAAACCACCACAACAAAAAAAACCCCTTAGTGACAGATGTGATACTACAATTGAAGACATCAGTTGTTTTCTCTCTCTCATACCTTATACCTTAAAAAAAAAACACAAAACTTTCCTTTCATCACATCTAATGTGTATGTTGCTGCATTCTCCAAATGTGCATAAAGTTAGGCTGAGCAGACGTGTAAAATTAAACAGTAGTCAGTAACATTAGGCCAACTTCCAAATGAATTCAGACATTTTGGGAATATTAAAAAATGCAAAGGGAGGTTCCTTTTGCAACATTCAACAGGTATCTGATTATTCTTCTCATGTGTTCTGTTAATAGACTAGGAGACTAATTGCTGATGCACTTACCAATCCCTTATTTAAAGTTTCACTTTCAAGGTACGTAAAGCAATCTCTTAAGGAACAGTGCGTGAGGATATTTGAAATGTTAATAAAAGGAAGGGATGCAATTGTATAGAAAGTGAAGGTTTTGCCATTAACTAGAGTTAAGAAAAATAAAATCCTGTCATTTCCAAATACTATGAAACACCATTTTACATGTTTGGTAAACATTATTCACAAAAATACAATACCAAGTTTATAATCTAAATCAGAGTAGTTAAGGAAGAAAAAAATTTTTAAGTAACATTTATAAAGCAGCCATCTTACTGACTACCAAATATATCACCTGGCTTAAATATTAGATCATTTATTCACTTTAAAAATCAAGGTACAGGGAGAGCTCCCCACCCTACCCCAAATTAAGTCAGAGCTTGTAAGCTCAGTACATACCTCTATGTAAAATCTTTAAACTCCACAAATAAGTAAGGCCTTTAACGACCTAAATTGAGAAAGAGAAAACAGGACAATGATGGTTTTTATAAGGAACATTCCACATTTAAACACATAATCATATCAGACATAATTTCTTCCTTCCAAAGTCTGTTAACCAACACGCATTTATTGAACACCTCCCATTTCTGTGTCAGGCGCTGTGGGGACACCGAATGTATAAGCTACAGGTTCCTTCCTTTAATGAGCTCACAGTGTTCTGAAGATAAGGTACGATGAATGAAAGAAATGGATATGTGTGCACATAATATGACCTGGAAGTCCATTGACGAAGTTCTCAGTGGTGGTGTGGGCAGAAAGGAGAGGGACAGGAAAAAGGGACAAAGATTTTCACTTATTTTCTATACTTTTGTACATGAAAAAAAATTTTTTTTAAGTCATGACATTTATGACCGAGGAGAGACATTTTTTAAAAACTTAACTAATGAAGGCAATGGGTGGACTAAAGACTGCTTCCCCTGACAGTAGTCAGAAAGGCTTTACCAAAGTGCCAGGCCCTGAGTAACAGATTCAATTGATGTGAAGAAAAGTGAAAAAAGCATTCAAGCCAAGGTAAAAATATATGATCAGTGTTGGGGCAGTGTATTCTTCAAAAATATCGAGGTTGTGGAAGACAAACACTGAGACACTGTTCTAGATTAACAGAGACTAAACAGACATGACAACTAAATGCAACGTATAATCCAAGACTGGATGCTGGACTA
Organism: Balaenoptera acutorostrata; assembly: GCF_949987535.1. Taxonomy (NCBI): domain Eukaryota; kingdom Metazoa; phylum Chordata; class Mammalia; order Artiodactyla; family Balaenopteridae; genus Balaenoptera; species Balaenoptera acutorostrata. Next base: position 69,845,662 of record NC_080066.1, read on the forward strand.
GAAAATTTTTTTCTTTTGGTCTATAAAGGGTATTATTGGACAACTGGCAAAATCTGAATAAGGATTGTTGACTAGATAATAATGATGTATCAATGCTCATTTTCTGATTTTGATCCATATACAGTGATGATGTAAGAGAATGTCCTTGTTCTTAGGAAATAACACACCTGGAGTAATTAGGAGTAAAGGGTCATGATATTTGCAACTTATTCTCAAATGTTTCAGGAAAAAAATCTGCACATATATATTTAACCAAATGTGGTTAATTGTTAACAATTGGGGAATCTGGGTGAAGCATCTTTGGGAATTCTTAGTATTACTCTCACCAGTTTTCTGGAAGTTTAAAATAATTTCAAAATAAAAAGTTTCCCCCAAATATTTTAAATGCTATTAGGGTAGGAAACAACAAAGTATATCAAGATGATGATCCTCACAAGCCAGTCTGACTGATGCAAGTATGTGTGGAATCATGTGGACAACATTGAAAGGGCAAGTAAAAGAAATAAAATGAGAAAATACAAACATCTGAGTTAGATTTTAGATTTTTTTAATTTAACAGACTGAGTTAAGAGTAATTAGTCGAATAAGGTACTGAAGAGAAGATGTTTCCAAGACCCTAAGTACATGGCTTGTAAGTGCTACCTTCTGTGTGGGAAATTTAATCATTAAAAGCTTTAAAAATCTTTATATGGAAATTGCTGTAAAAGGAGATGCATATATTTTTATTCATACCCACTGACCCTGTATGCACATGAGTGTGAACTTACCAATTTCAAGGTTGACTATTTATAATTAGGTATCAGATACAATGAACACACCACTATTATTAAAAATTTACTGTAAGAATTTTAAAGTACCCATCATTATAGAAATTTTTAGGTGAGTCAGGAATAGAAGAAAAAGAAAAACTACCATTATGAGAAGTAACTGAGTAATTTACATATCTTGAGAATGATGAAAAGAGGGTTGGAGCTAAATATGCAAGGATTTTAGTTGATCAAAAAAGACCAAGGGCAATATTAAAAATAGAAATGCCAAGGGAAAAACCCAATTTCCAAATACTAAAGGTCTAGAAGAAGATAAAATCTATATCAACTAATGCTGAGCAGAAGTTAACATATTTTAATTGTTCTCACTGAGTGGAATGTACTCTTGAAAAATTTGCTAACGCATTATAATCAATTCTGTGATATATTTTTCTATTTTAAGAGAACAGAATACATACCTATAGCAAATGATTTCTTCCAGGATTCAGACTAAGTGGCATTACAATAAAACACATGTACTCTGAACAGTAAGATAGTAAAAAAAGAAAATATGAAAATAGGAATAACTAACACAGAAGGAAGAAACAGGACAAAAATATTCCCTTAAATGCTTATAAAAATAACATCAATAATAAAAACAATTTTTTCTTCGAGTAGTAGGACAAGGTCATCTTATTTAGCTGGAAGTAATCACCCTCTGAGCTCTGGAAATAGGGTTAAAGTTCTCAACTTATAAGCTTAGTTGCATATTTTAAAGCTCTCCCATTAAAGATAACTCACCACTGAAAATTAGTCCCACAGAAAATGAATAATCAGAAAAAACACAGGGGAAGGAAATCCACCATATTCAGATTATCAGGCAGAGAAAAAGTAAAACAAATACTGATTTTATGATACTTGCTAAATTTATAAGTTTTGTTGGAGATTCAAAAAGAAAATATTATTCTTCCAACTTTATCAAAATAGACTACATTTTCCTTTAGAAGAAGAATAAACCATGGGGAGCTAGAAATCTGTCCACTGAAAATCTAGAGGGTATTATTGGTATTCAGTAAGCTAGGTTTCACAACGACTTGACAAAGCCTTGACACTAAAAGTACTTATATCTGCTGTCAGTCACTCACTCCTTGACATGTCAAGTGAACAGCCTTTCAGGGACAACTTCAATCAACATTAGCACTCAAAATACAGTACACAGTGTCACTGCTTCAGAAATGAGAGGAAAAATAAAGTCTGTTAGATGGCAGGGAAAGGCAGAAAGGCATTCCTCTTTATAGGAGACCAGATTCCAGTGGAAAGTAATAAAAATCACTGAGCAAGCTGTAAGGCTGAAATCAACCAGTTTATATGGATTTCTTTTTCTGGGAAAATATTCTCTTGCCATACATCCATCAAGAGAAAATTTGAACGACATACCATAAAGGCTGACAGGGGTCTATCCTGTAATGAATGTTGGATCTGTGGACCTGTAGAGCATGCCAGACTATTAGAACCTGGAAAATAAAGTTACTTTGGGGAGGAAGAGATGCCTAGATGTGGTTCTAAGACATGAAAAGAATCTGAAGCAGTTGTATGTGTTACTCTAGTATTCTCTCATTCATACTTCTCTTTTTTACTTTTAAACCTCATTCTCCCTTTCATTTCTTCCTCTTCTTTTTTCTCATTTTCTTAGGAAAGCAGAGTGAAAAGGTATGGGGCCTGGAGTCAAACTGCCCTGGGTTCTAATTATTACTGACTAGCTTACATGATATCTCTAGGCAAGCGGTTTAACTTTTCTACACCTCATCTTGCACTTGTATAAAATATGTACAATCATCTGTAGAGTTACTGTGAAGGGTAAATGATATAATATTTGTATATAAAACATTTATCAATGATTTTCATAAAGAAGTACTCAATATATACCTATTTCCCTCCTCTCTCCTGATTCTGTTCCTTCTGACTTGGCAAAAGAACCCATGTGCTTCCCTGGCCTCCCTGAGGGAACTCAAGGGAATGATGTTGATGCTGTCTTCAGAACACTAGAGAAGTGATGGTCAAGGATACTGGGAACCCAATCAGGCTGTGAGAACATTTACTTTACAAATCATGTCCTACAAACCATCAATCTGCTAGTCTTATTATTTTGATTGGTAGAACCCTTCCACTGGTGTTTGTTAGCTGCAGCAAAGGATTATCCAACTTTGTAGTCTACTAAAATTTCATTAAAAAAACACACTGGAAGTATCATACAAGCTTAGGCCCTAGCAGAGTTTATAAAAAGTAGCAGATGAAGAGTAAAATTATCAAAACCATTTTTTTTTTTTTTTTTTTTACTCTGGCCACAGGCAATTTTCATTACTATGACCTGATAAGCCATAAAAGCTGGTGAAATTGGACACATTTTAGAAAAAAAAAAAAAAAACAGCCTCATTTTTTAAAATGTAAGGGTTAAATGCAAATAATGATTTGGGCTAGCACTTATTTCAAATGCCTTTCACTAAAATCACTGTCATATTTTCAATTAGGTAAGCCCTGCATTGAAGCTGGATTTTTTTTTTTTTTTGCTGACTCCATTCACTTCACAGGCTTCCCACTCCAGTAGAACTGAAAAGACCGATGGCCTTGTGCGGCTGCCCTACACAAGAGGGAGGCGAGATTTATGAAGCCCAGGAAGAACAAGCTTCTCTACTGAAGAAGGCAGATTGCTAGTTTAGCCAAGTTTGATAGATAATTGAGTACAGAACTCATACGTTTTGCTTTTTCAATTGGTATTCCTCCTTTTTTTTTTTCCCCCTTTAATATACATGTTTTTAAACGTTAGAGCTAAGAACTGCCAAAAGCCACAAAGCATTCATTCCCCCCTGAGATTAAAAGGGGAAATGAAACATTTTTATTTTCATCTAAAATAGTGCTTTAAGTAGTCAAATTTCATACTTATCTACCTAAACATGTAAATTAGAAGCTACTTAGCAGCAATAGCATCAGGAAAGAAAGTTCTCATCAACCTGGGCAGTGCTCACTAATAATTAGAAAGAAAAAAGGAAAGCTGTGAATTACAATGAACTAAGACTAAATAAGTGTCCATGTTGGATTAAAGGGTTTGTGTTGTCAGTTTGATGTATAATGAATGTGAAAATCAGCCATTTAATTAAATGGTACATGGTATAATCACTTTGTTCTGCACTAAACTGCTTAAGTTTTCAGAGCGCCTTTAGTTTAGCAACTGTTTACTATTACACCACCCACGACTTCTCTTAGACACTGTTTAGCCTATGTTATTCCAAATTTGAAATCTGGAGTTTATATAGTAATGTTAGTTTAGTTGATATAGTTCATCAGTTTAAATTAGTGAATATAGAAAAAAGGAAATCACAAAGGGTATAAACTCCAGGTATACATGGTGAAAAAATTAAAAACCAAGTACATAAAAAGTCTGCAAAAATCTTTAAGACTAAAGTAGTATTTTCTTATGGATCGTTTTATTTTAATAATTTAGGCTTTAAAAGTATTTTCTAATCATATGCCTATAACTACAAAATATCCCTAAAACAGCTTTCTTTCCGAAGATCGTGGAAATTTTACTGGTTAACAAGAGTAGTAAGGTCCCTGCAAACACATGAAACTAGAACAGGTCAGAATATGCAGGAAATTCCCTGGCAGTCCGGTGGTTAGGACCCGGCCCTTTCACTGACAGGGCCCAGGTTCGATCCCTGGTCAGGGAACTAAGATCCCGCAAGCCACACGGCGTGGCCAAAAAAAAGAATATCCATAAGCCTGAAAACTATCATGTGTTTATGTCATTATTGTAGGTTGGTCTATGAAAAGAAGAAAGGACAAAAATGATAAGAGAGTTAAGAAGGCCCTGGCAGTCAGCATGGATTGAAGAAAAAGAAAAAAAAAAATCCTGAGGATATAAGGAGAATAATGTTTGACTATAGAGATTAAATCACCCAAATTTCATAGAGTTGAAGCCATATACTCACCGCCACTGCAATTCTTCCAAGGACATGCTCTGGAATTTTTCTATATACATCCAAAGATCCCCCTGTAGAAACAAACATGTTGTGTTACAACAAATGAAACTACTAGAAAAGTGCACTGGGCCCCTCCTCTGTGGATCCATTGTGAGACTTCTTTTTCTCTACTGACATCATGCATTGGATGTCTAGAGTAAAATTAGCTTTTTAGTCCAATTTTATCAATATTTATGACATAATCATACTTCCAGATGAAGCATAACTAGATACTTTCATTTTATTCTCAAGTGTATAATCACATACATGTAAAAACTGAAGGAACGTAGTGAAGGACAGGCTAAGAATCTGTACTTTATGTAAACTTAAATACATACGCAAAACTAAAGATCAATAGGACAATCATATCTAGGTATCTAGCTTGTGTTAACAGTTTTCTCAAAGGTAAACCAGGACCCTATCTTAGAATTTTCATATTAACCAAACAAAAGCTGGTGCATATAAAGTTCAAAATACACATAAAAACTAATAAAGTAAAATAGTAATGTTAACATCTATCTAAATGAATGTTACCCTTCAAATTAGGTACCATGACAAGCAATCAACATATTCCAAAGATACTATCTTAGAACAAAATGGTTTTTTCTTTCTTGGAAATTCTCTTTGATACAATTTTGAAAACCATTTTATGAGGCTAAAAAAAAAACTCCTTATGTCATAACATTTTTTCACTAAAATGGTATTCACTAACATCCTTCACCTTTACCAAATTCAGCTTTTGGTGGTTTCCAAAAAACAAAATCACTAGATTGTGAACATGATAAAGGCAGGGGTCATGTTGTTTGTTTTTAATTTTCATCAACCTAGAAATCAGCACAACTAACAGAGAGTACATATTCAATAAATATCTGTCAGATGAATAAATAAATAAATTTAAATCGCCATGAATTTTACCAGCTAGGTTAAGTTGCTCTGAAAACAGTTTCAAAAGAAGGGACTGCAAACCATTTGCAGCAACAATAACATCATTAAAATAATGGCATAACTTCCCCAGGAAACTATTTCAAAGGAACCAGTATTCATTTGGAAGTATAAATTTGAGTATGTTTGTTAAATTTTTAATCTTGATTTTTTAATCAAGTAGTATAAGAATTTCAGGAAGATATGCAAAGAACCACTACTTTACTCATATTAATGATATGATTATATGAGAACTATTTTAACCACATGTAATAACCTTTCTTTGAGTCAAGGTGAGGTGTACAGTCTTTCAGTTCCATAAAGGAATTATCCAATATATTTGAGAAACAATTTTTGTTTCTATCAGAGGCTAAAAATTCATATTTAACAGTTTTACCACTAGATGCTTTATAAGTATGCCTCGTAAGATGTTGACATGGAGCATATTACCCTTTTCAAATGCAGTTAAGTCTATTTTGCAAATATAAATATTTTTATGTCAAGTTTTCCTAAAGCTGAACAGAGAAAAAATTATTTTTCCCTGTAAAAAATATTATACCAATATATATTCCATATATATAAAGATACTGGTTTTGTATTTATCTTGTTTAAAGCAGGAAAATGATCACTTCTTTCATTAACTTTGGCTTGTAGTTTCCAGATTCTGACAAGAAGCTGGAAAACCACAGTGTTAGTAAACCTTATGCTTTGGTTCTGGGTGCTACCGGGAAGAGAATGAAAAAAAGACACTTCTGCAATGAGGTGAGCCATCTTTATTTACTAAAATGGCATTTTTATTATAGATGCAAGAAAAGTGAAAACACGGTAGAAAAAACATTTCATGTTCTCATCAATCTTTCAGATGAACTGGCAGTTGCAAGGATGAACAATTTCAAGAAGATCAAGCTTTACATGGTGGTATTTGGAATCCTCAGAAATGTAGTTTAGTGGGCCAATCCCTTATGAAGTGAACAGCTTGAGTGGCTCAAAACTAGGAGGTGCAAATCTATTCACATACACTACTAAGAACTGCTAAGAGAAGATTTATTTTTACATAGGCTATAAATCAGGGCTTAATTAGCTAAATGGATAGTAGTCAACAAGCTAAATCAAAAAACCAAAGATTACATTACTACCATTATTAGTGGAACAAGCCAAAAAAGAATCCCATTTTGAGGTAATTCACTGATTTTTCTAAATATCTATTTAATCTCAGTTATATCCCACTCTCCTTAGCTATCCATATGGGTAAATCTTTACATAGCTGGCTTTGTGTCATCACAGATTTATCCCGTCCTTGACATAATCATTAGAGAGAGATACTGTCAGAGGCAAAAAAAAATTGTGGCAGATCCACTTAGAATCAATAGTTCCTACTAAGCCGGATGAGTTCTCATGCAATTAAAATAACTCTTTATCAGGCTAAAAATGGCAGAGGGTTTTCAGTTGAATTTTTACTGAGTTTTACTATCATTTCTATCCTATAGGCCTAGGCAATCTTTAGACTCATCAAATCATCAAACATTAGTGCTGGAGGGACCTTAAAGATCAGCCCAATGACTTTATTTGACAGAGGAGGGAAACTGAGTCCAGAGAGGTGGGTGTTCTAGTCACAGCCATGAGTCAGTTGATGCCAGAACTCGGAAAAGATCTGAACCTTTGAACTGCAAAGATCTAAAAGGTTTCCCCATAACATCACATAGCTTGAGAATCACACGTGAACTTTTTAGTCTCACTGCAATGTGATATTACTATGTGACACATACTCAGAGAGACAGTTTAATCTTAGCTGAGGCATTGGTATTCAAGGCATATAGATACTCATTTATCTGTTGAATGGTTGCTTTGAACCTTCTCCTCATGATTCCAAGGTCACTGGTTTACTCTCTGTGACCTGTCACTTCCTCGGGTTCCCTGGCCTCAGATCATCCCTAGCCAGTCATTTCCTTGCATGCCACTATCCACCACGGGAACCGGGAGGAAGAGTGCTAACAGAATAGCAAAAAATCCATGTCAACTGCCAAACAACTACACATTTCTGTTGATCAACTGGGCCTATCATCTTCATGTATTTAAGCCAAAAGAACTCATGGGGTAAGGTCTGTGCTTATCCTAATACAGGGCTACAATATAAAGTAGTGTCTTGCATGTGGGATAAACAGATATGTAGTAAATGAACAAGCAACATTAGTTTCATATTCATCCCAACATTTTCCTTAAAATGATCATGATTATTATTAATACCAACAAAATTGAAATCTGGAGCCACAAGCAAAAATTTCAGAAACTCTCTTAGTCTCTTCCAGTTGAAAAAAATAAAGAGCCGTTTCTTTCTTTGCAACATGGGTTTTGGGGGAAACAACTTATTCCCATGATGGTAATCCAAATACATGTACACAGATTCTGAGATGCTATATTTGGGTATTTCTGAGTGAATTTAATTTTGACTTAATGAGAAGGCCTATCACATCACTCCCCTACTTGAAACCTTCCAATACATCCTAACAAATTCAGACTGAAACATAAATTCCTCACCATGACTTACAAGGCCTACACAATCTAGCTTCTGCCTATTTCTCTGGCCTCCTGTCTGGCCCCAGGTCCTCTCATCACTACTCTCAAGTCACCATGGCCTTCCTGTGGGGCCTGATTACACCAAGCTTGCTTCCCACCTTAGAGCATTTATACTTGATCCTCTACCTTGAAGATCTTCCCCATGACCTTCCCTGAGCTGGCTCACCGACATTAAAGTCTCTGCTAAAATGCCACTCCCATAAAGAAGCCATCCCTTGGACCTAGAGACTGTCATACAGAGTGAAGTAAGTCAGAAAGAGAAAAACAAATATCGTATATTAACGCGCATATGTGGAATCTAGAAAAATCGTACAGATGGACCAGTTTGCAAGGCAGAGATAGAGACACAGATGAAGAGAACAAACCTATGGACACCAAGGGGGGAAAGTGGTGGGGGGGGTGAGGGTGGCGGTGGTGGGATGAACTGGGAGATTGGGAACGACATATATACACTAATATGCATAAAATAGGTAACTAATAAGAACCTGCTGTATAAAAAATAAATAAATAAAATAACATTTTTTAGTTAAAAAAAAAAGAAGCCATCCCTGACCGTCCTATATAGCAGCAGTCCCCAAACTTTTTGGCACCAGGGACCAGTTTTGTGGAAGGCAATTTTTCCACGGACGGTGGGGTGTGGGGATGGTTCAGGTGGTAACGTGAGCAATGGGGAGCGGTGGGGAGCGATGGGGAGCGGCAGATGAAGCTTCGCTTGCTCGCCTGCCGCTCACCTCCTGCTGTGAGGCCCGGTTCCTGACAGGCTGTGGACCAGCACTGGTCGATGGTCCGGAGGTTGGGGACCCCTGCAGTATAGCACCTCCTCTCCTTATTAGTCATCATCTACCCTGCTTTAGGTTCTAACTAGACTTATCCCTCTCTGAGAGTGTACTGTATGTTTCTTGTCTCCCCTTCTAGAATTTAAGCCCCATACCAACAGGGATTAAGTCTTGTTCACTGTTGTCCCCCAAGTTTAGAACAGTGTCTGAAAGAAAGTGCTCAGTTACTACTTGGAAATAAACAACTAATATAAGATTAAAATAAATAATGAGAATTTACACTAACAGAACAGAACTAGGGTTGAGACAAAGTTGTCAAGAAGTTTAACTGAGATAGGAAGGGAAGAGAAGGAATGATAGAGGATGGCACATAGTTTTTGGTCCATGTATTTTTGAGGAATATTTTGTTTATTACAGAGAGAATGAAGGTCCAAAAGAGAGAGGGTGGTTAATGGAGAAACTCCACCATGGGGATGCACATGTAAAGGGACTGACCTTAAACAGCTTTTCATGTGAGAGGTGCATCAGGTGTGTGCAGTTGTTGCTAAGCTATAGGTGGAAAAGCAAGGAATTATGAGAGCTCATACCTGATGGTCTATGTTGTCTCTAAATGAGAAAGAGGTAGGTAAAATCTGGGGGAGGGTAATAAAGTTTTATAGGAGCTGATGTGGGAAATAGCAGAGAAGATGGGAATGGGGGAACAAAACTTAAGAAGTAGGAAATTTTAGTGTTCAGGGACCAGTTAGGGTGGAGTAAAGGGAAGCTGCCAACAGCAGTAGAAGGGCTTCAGGCAGCTCAAGTCAAGAGAGTGAGGAGTCTCAAAAAGGAGGTTAAATATAGGTTATAAAGTGAATATTTTAAGATAAGGACTTAAAGTATTAAAATGTAACTAAAAAGTGACATCACTGAAAACAGCAGGGTAAGTTCCTCTGAAAATTCTCTTCTCCACAAAAGCAATGAAAAAACAGACCAAAATTGTCAGAATCAACTTGTTCAGAACTCTTGAAATTAGCCAAAGGATCGTAGCACCCCAAAATTGTTTATTCAGGACAACGCTTGAATCTTGGTAAGAAAAGCAAGCTTTGTGGCATTTTAACTTGCCCTATTCCCACTGCCTGATCTCCAGCTTCAGTGCAGCCTTGAAAACCAGCAGCCTGCCGTCACAGTAAACTCCAGCAGCCTGATAGCCACTGCACGGGCAGAACTGAGTTGGTGCTCCTTCATATCCACATTCTCATAAAAGTTTCACTTCTGACCTGTTTGGGGGTTCCCTGGAAGACCCCACTTGCAATGCTGTCTTTATTTACACCTTATACAAAAAACCTTTTCCTTAGGGGCATTTACTGGAAAGAATTAGAAGCAATCAATTAACTCTGTAACTTACTGAGGTGGCGGATAACAGTTTAGGTAAACAATAGGCTAACCAAAAGTCTTAAAAGGAAAAGCTGGGGAATGAGATGTCAGTAGAGGCTTTGATGGACTTCCCTGGTGGTGCAGTGGTTAAGAGTCTGCCTGCCAATGCAGGGGACACGGGTTTGAGCCCTGGTCTGGGAAGATCCCACATGCCGTGGAGCAACTAAGCCCGTGCGCCACGGCTACTGAGCCTGCTCTCTAGAGCCCGCAAGCCACAACTACTGAGCCTGAGTGCCACAACTCCTGAAGCCTGCACGCCTAGAGCCCGTGCTTCAACAGAAGCTACCGCAAGGAGAAGCCCGTGCACTGGAGTAACCCCCGCTCGCCACAACTAGAGAAAGCCCGTGCGCAGTAACAAAGACCCAACGCAGCCAAAAATAAATAAATAGATTTATTGGAAAAAGAAAAAATAGAGGCTTTGAAAAGCTGCAACATATTCTTGGGAATCTAGGATATATGCATGCACAAGGCCATGTGCATGCTCAGGAAGGCCTGGAGGAGGCTTTCAGCAGTCACCTTGGGCTGAACATGAGGCTCAGCACAAGCAGGAAGCAAAGACTAAGGCAGAGTTATCAACTGGTGGGACAGTACTAGACTTATCCCTCTCTGAGAGTGGGAGAGTACTGAAGGTGTGCCCCAACACACTCAGAACCCTTCAGCAGAGACTGGGAGACTTATTAGCCCCAGGCATTTAAGGAAATCTCTGTCTAATCATTAGCTGACCAGTAAGCTAACTGAAAGAGGCTTCAGTGGCTATACACTGGAGACAGAAACACTACAGAATAGTTTACTATTCTGTAAACTATTCTGAAAAGTCACTAAACAAGCATATCCAACAAAAACAAACCCTGGGGATGAGGGAGAATCTGATTTCTAGAGTTAACACATTATATAATTTAAAATATCCAGTTTTCAACAACAAAAGAGACATGTAAAGAAACAAAAAGGTATGACCCATACACAGGAACAAAAGCAATTAACAGAAACTGTCCCTAAAAAAGCTCAGATGTTGGACTTACTGGAAAAAAAATCTTTAATCAGCTATGTTAATATACATCCATATAACTAAAGGAAACCGTCTGTAAGGAACTAAAGTATGAGGATGATGTCTTCCCAAATACAGGCTATCAATAAAGAGGCAAATTACACACCCTCCCAAACATACACATATACATACATATACATATATATACACACATATATACAAATCCCTCTCTCACTATCTCTCTCTCTCTCTCTGTGTATATATATATATATATACACACACACAGATATATAAAATAAAGTATGGAGCAAAGCTTTTGTACGCTACTGAAAGGAAGCTGATATTAATCTGATAAGTTGTTGATATTAATCTGAATAAGTTAAGATGATAACTGTAATCTCTAGGGAAACCAAACATACACCTTAAAAATATAGTAAAAGAAACTACAGGATAATTTAAACAGTACATTAGAAAATATCTATTTAATATAAAAGAAAGCAGTAATGAAGGAACAGAAGAACATAAAAGAAGACTTAAAGAAAACAAGTAGTAAAATGGCAGATATAAATTCTAGCTTGTCATTAATTACATTAAATGTAAATGAATTAAACACTCTAACTGAATGAGAGACTGACAGAATGGATAAAAAAATTATCCAACTCTATGCTGCCCATAGGTGATGCACTTTAGATTCAAACACCCAAATAGGTTGAAAATAAACAATGGCAAAAGACATAACAAGCAAACAGTAATCGATAGGGAACCGGAATGACTATACTAAATTAGACAAAATAGACTCTTAGGCAAATGCTGTGACTAGAGACAAAGAAACACATTTTATAATGATAAAACAGTCAATTCATCAAGATGATATAACAATTACAAACATACATGCACCTAACAACAGAATGCCAAAATATGTGATGCATAAACTGACAAAACTGAAGGGAGCAACAGACAACCAAAATAATACCCCATTTCAATACTCAGTTTCAACAGCAGATAGAACAATTTGCACTAAAGATTAACAAGGAAATAAAATACCTAACTCCATAAACCAATTAGTCCTGACAGACATCTCAAGAACACTCCACCCAACAAGAGCAGGATACATTTTTCTCAGGTGCACATGGAACATTCTCCAGGACAGACAATATTTTAGGGCATAAAACAAATCTCAATAAATTTAAAAGGACTGAAATCATACAAAGCATGTTCTCTGACCTCTAAGGAATATTAGAAATCAGCAACAGAAGGACAAATTCAATGTGGAAAATGACACACTCCTAAATAAAAATGGGTCAAAAGAGAAATCACAGGGATTATCTTTGTGGGGAATTAGAAAACACTTCGAGATAAATGCAAATGAAAAAAACAATATATCAAAACGTCTAGAGTGCAGCTAAAGAGGTGCTTAGAGGGACATGTATAGCTGCAAACACCTACATTAAATAAGAAAGATCTCAAATCAATATCCTAACTTCACAGCTTAAAAATACAGAAAAAGAGGAGCAAACTAAAAACAGAGCTAGTAGAAATTAATAAGTATTAGACCAGAGATTTAACACAATAGAAAAACAACAGAGAAACATCAAAGAAATCAAGAGTTGGTTTTTGAAAAAGACAAAGAAACTGATCAACTTTTAGCTACCCTGACCAAGAGAAAAAGGGATAAGACTCAAATTAATAAAATCTGGAATGAAAGAGAGAACATTAACACTGACTTTACCAAAATAAAAATGATTACAAAGGAATACTAGGAATAATTGTTTACCAACAAATTAGATAATCTAGATGAAATGAACAAACTTCTAGAAAGCCACAAAGTACCAAAACTGACTCAAGAAGAAATAGAAATTCTGAATAAACCTATAACTATAACTAATAAAGATACTGGTTGGTAATTTTAAAAACTACTCACAATATTACTCAATCTTAAAAAGAAAGTAAATTCTCACATATGCTACAACATCGGTAAATCTTGAGGACATTATGAAAAGTGAAACAAGCCAGTCCCAAAAAGACAAATACTGTGCAAGTTCACTTAGCTGAGGTATCCAGAGTAGCCCAACTCATACAGACAGAAAGTAGAATATTCGCTACCAGGGGTTGGGAGTAGGAGGCAAAGGAGAGTTATGGCTTAATGGGTATGGGGTTTCAGTTTCGCAAGCTGAAAAGAGTTCTGGAGATGGACGGTGGTGGTTGCATGGTAATGTGAATGCACTTAATGCTGTTGAACTACACACTTAAAAATGGCTAATATGGTAAATTATATGTGTATTATACCACAGTTTTTGAAAAACTTTTGGGAAAGACAGTCTTATGTACACAGTCTTGCTAATCCTACTTGGCCACATAAGAATGGGCCTTGGGGCTGGAACACTTGCTTACCAAGAGATAAAGAGGCCACACAACCTGTGCTGGGTTTATCTCCTTGTTTTGGAATATCTTTCCCTGTTTTAGGCTCAATGTGTACTCCTTTGTCCTGATTAAGCATGTGCATCAATGGACCTTAGGCATACCTCCAGCTTTCAGTATTTCTGACTCCAGGGGAGTAGGGCACAGTGGGGGGTACTTTTGCTGCAACACAGATGGGTATGTGCAGGCCAACTGCCCTGCACAGACTGCCAGGAGGGACCTGCTGTTGGCCATTGGGAACTGACACCCACTTCTAAAGCTGATCTTGCTCTCTTTTTTTTTTTATATGAGTAAAGCATTGTTTAATCCAGTGCTTGATTGTACTCTGTTTTTCTTGGCAACTCCAATACCAAGATGCAGTGGGCAGCAGTGCTTGGACTTCTCCTAATGATAGACAACAAATGCCACCTGACCACAAAAACTACTCACAAAGAAAACCCCAGGACCAGATGGCTTCACCGGTGAATTATACCAAACGTTTTAAGAAGAATTAACATCAATCTTTCACAAACTCTTCCAAAAAAGCAGAAGAGGAGGGAACACTGTCCAACTCATTCTTTGAGGACAGAATTATCCTGATATCAAACTCACACAATGACATTACAAGAAAAGAAAACTACAAACCAATATCACTTAAGAATATGGATGTAAAAATCCTCAACAAAATACTAGCAAATTGAATCCAGCAACATATAAAAAGGATTATACAGGACTGATTCAATATGCAAAAATCTATTCATGTAATACACTGTAAGTATGGAATAAAGGACAAAAAAACACATGATCATTTCAATAGACAAAAAAAGCACTTGACAAAATCTAATGCCAATTTATGATAAAAATACTCAACAAACTTGATAAATGACATCTACCAAAAACCCAGAGCTAACATCATACTTAATGGTGAAAGACAGAAAGCTTCCCTTCTAAGCAGCAAAAGAAGGATGTCTACTCTCACTACTTCTATTCAACACTGTACTGAGGGACCTCCCTGGTGGTCCAGTGGTTAAGAATCCGTCTTGCAATGCACGGGACACCGGTGCAATCCCTGGTCAGGGAACTAAGATCTCACATGCCGCGGGGCAATTAAGCCTGCGCGCCACGACTAGAGAGCCCTTGCGCTGCAACTAATGACCCTGCGCGCCACAACTAGAGAGAAGCCTGTGCACTGCAACAAAGAGCCCACGTGCCGCGATGAAGGATCCTGGGTGCTGCAACTAAGACCCAATGCAGCCAAAAAATAAATAAATAAATATTTTTAAAAAAAATTAAAACAAAACAAAACAAAAAACCACTGTCCTGAAAGTTTTAGCCAGGGTAATTACGCAAGAAAAAGAAAAAAAGACATCCAAAATGGAAAAGAAGATGTAACACTACCTCTATTTTCAAATGACATGATCTTCTATATGGAAAACCCTAAGGAATCTATAAAAACCTATTAGAGTTTAAGGAACAAATTTAGCAAACTGAATGCAAACTGGTGTAAAATGGAATGGAACAGTTTGGCAGTGTTAAACATAGAGCTACCATACGACCCAGCAATTCTACTCCTACTGACATACTCAAGAGAAGTGAAAAAATATGTCCACAAAAAACTTGTACACAAAAGTACATGGCAGCATCATTCACAAATAGCCAAAAAATGGAAACATCACAAATGCCCATCACTGATGAATGAGTAAAGAAAATGTGGTGATCTATACAATGGACTATTATGCAGTCATAAAAAGTAATGAAGTGGGGCTTCCTTGGTGGCGCAGTGGTTGAGAATCTGCCTGCCGATGCAGGGGACGTGGGTTCGAGCCCTGGTCTGGGAAGATCCCACATGCCGCGGAGCAACTAGGCCCGTGAGCCACAACTACTGAGCCTGCGTGTCTGGAGCCTGTGCTCCGCAACAAGAGAGGCCGCGACAGTGAGAGGCCCGCGCACCGCGATGAAGAGTGGCGCCCGCTCGCCGCAACTAGAGAAAGCCCTCGCGCAGAAACAAACACCCAACACAGCCAGAAATAAATAAATAAATAAAAATTAAAAAAAAAAAAAAAAAAGAAGGCCTCAGAAACATTCTACATCAAATGAACATATAAAAAAAAAAAAAAAAAAGTAATGAAGTACTGATAAATTTTACAACATGGGTGAACCTTGAGAACATTATGCTAAGTGAAAGAAGCCAGACACAACGGCCACATACTGTACGATTCCACTTATCTAAAATGTCCAAAATAGGGAAATCCATAGAGACAGAAAGTAGATTAATGGTTGCCAGGGACTAGAGGGAAGAGGGTATATGGAGTGACTACTAATGGGTAGGGAATTTGTTTCCAGGGTGATAAAAATGTTTTGGAATTAGTGGTGATGGTTACACAATCTTGTGAATATACTAAAAACCACTGAACTGTACACATTAGAAGGACGAATTTTATGGTATTTGAACATACCATCTTAATAAATACATTTTTTAATGTAACAAAAATTGAGGATTCAAAAAAGGATGATGAAAAGCCATAAAGTAATGGCATGTACTGGCTCTATGAACCCACTTTTTCTAGTCAGTCTCCTTGAATACTAATTGTCATACTTCCCATATGTTTGTAAGACTTTTAATTCTTGACATCTACTATAACTAATTTAGAACACATTATTATAGTAAAAAGGTATCAATGATGGCCCATTAAAAAGTCTTGTGGGGGGCTTTCCTGGTGGTGCAGTGGTTAAGAATCCGCCTGCCAATGCAGAGGACACGGGTTCGAGCCCTGGTCCAGGAAGATCCCACATTCTGCGGAGCAACTAAGCCCATGTGCCACAACTACTGAAGCCTGCGCACCTAGAGCCCGTGAGCCACAACTACTGAAGCCCATGAGCCTAGAGCCCGTGCTCCGCAACAAGAGAAGCCACTGCAATGAGAAGCCCGTGCACTGCAATGAAGAGTAGCCCCTGCTCACCGCAATTAGAGATAGCCCACGCACAGCCAAAAAAAAAAACAAAGTCTTGTGGGGAATGAACTAATTGTATTATTAATATACTGAGAATCCCCCAAATGAACTAAGTATATTTTTTAAATGTTGAGGGTTTTTTTTTGGCCATACTGCTCGGCTTGCAGGATCTTAGTTCCCCAACCAGGGATTGAACCCGGGCCACGGCAATGAAAGTACTAAGTCCTAACTACTAAACCACCAAGGAACTCCCAAATGTTGAGTTTTAATGAGTTAGACATTAAAAAATTGAATATGTGAAATTTAAAGACTGCTTTGATTTCAAATAGGTAAACAATAACAATGATGACATCATTTTACTGATAGGGTACCAAGAAATTTGCATTTTGCCAAAATATTCAGATCAAAAAAGATTTATCAAAATAGAAATGAATAAAAAATAAAGGAAGGAAGGAAAGGGCTAGAGTCCAAAGAAAACTAAACACATCTTGGCTAAACAGCTGTGTTGGAAAAAAATTTCTTTTCTTGCAATTAAGAACCGATTTCTTTCTAAAAGACACAGGGCATTGTGTTAATAGATTTCTTTAAAAGAAAATCTGTTTTGGCTATTGAAACATTAAAAGAACAGAGCATCTGTTTTGCAAGTGAAGACAGATTGTATGGAAGAATCAAGTATCAAACCACCGATTAGACTAGTATTTAATCTGTTCTATTTAAATTTTCAATAAAAGTAAATGAAATTACATTCTTGAAATTATGGCTCGGCTATAAATATTTAACAACAGGAACCCTTAACACTAAGATGTTTTAGAGCATAAAGGAGGTAATTATTAGTATATTTTCATTATTTTTAATTCTACTTGATACCTACATCAAAACCAGGTTTTAAAGCACTCTAATCCCAAAATCACTTTTAAAGTATTATAAAAGGGAAAACTCACCATCCATGAATTCTGTACATATTGAAATTCTGTTTTCCACGAAAAATGCACCATAAAACCCTATGATATATGATGAATCACACTGTAACAAAAATAAGACAAAAGTAGTTAATAGCCTGCAAGCCAATACCACAGGCATACTTTATAAGGAAAAATGACCAAGAAAAAAATTACCTTATAAAGAATTTCCAATTCAGACATAATTTGCTTCTGAAGTTCCAGTGTAATATCTAGTAGTATGACCTAAATATATAAAGGAATCAACATTCACACATTTATTCACCTTTAAATTAAATAGTCATATTCATTGTGAAATATAAAAACTAAAAAATATGGTGTTTCCTCTATTCATTCCACCTCTCTCCTCCCCACCACAACCTCCAGTAATACAAACTGTGTCCACATCTGTCTAACACTTTGTATTGGGGGAGGTGGTATAGAAGTGATTGATGGGATCAAAGAAAAAGCCAGGTCTCAAAGGTCAGCATTAACAGCTTTAAAAGTCAGTTAAGTTATAAGACCCTTAATTTACACACCCTATTTTGGCCACATTGGTTATTTTGAGAAGAGGAAGATCGTAATGACCTTGAAACCATTAAAAAAATAATTGTCTTGTAATTCACACACTGGGCAAAAGCAGAGAGAATAATGAGTAAAAATAACATTTAAAGTAGATTTTTAGTTATGAGAGAAATAAGGAGTTTTAAAAATACGTCAGGTTTTTATATTCTTCCAGGTGGGTAATCTTTCTTTGCCAAAACTGTTATAAAATGTTGGAGCTTGAAGGAACCTCAGAAATGATTTCATCTAATTCCCTTCTTTTTTAAAAATTAATTAATTAATTAATTTTGGCTGCGTTGGGTCTTCGTTGCTGTGCACGGGCTCTCTCTAGTTGTGAGCGGGGGCTACTCTTCATTGCAGTGCATGTGCTTCTCATTGCAGTGGTTTCTCTTGTTGCAGAGCACGGGCTCTAGGCAAGCAGGCTTCAGCAGTTGCAGCACGTGGGCTCAGTAGTTGTGGCACATGGGCTTAGCTGCTCTGCGGCATGTGGGATCTTCCCGGACCAGGGCTCGAAACCATGTCCCCTGCACTGGCAGGCGGATTCTTAACCACTGAGCCACTAGGGAAGTCCCTAATTCCCTTCTTTTAGAGGAAGAAACCAAGGTTCTGAGGAGTCATGAGGCCCAGCAATGTCAGGGCCCCTCCCTGATTCCAAGGACCATGCACTTTCCAGGATGCCCTGAGGCTTTATGGTTTTCCTTAAAATATCAACCACTGAGTCAAATTCATGACATAGAAATGTACAATGGTGTATTTATAAACTTACCTAGAACAAATTCTAGTTTATTTCAAACACTTATTTTTTTAAGAAAGAAGACCGTCAACCATTCAAATTTTACTTAGCATTTCCTGTGAAGCCAATTCAAGGGAAATTGTTTTTTACTTAAAATAGACAGTGATGATAATAAAATAACTGGAAGATAATTTCTAAGATTTGTGGCAGAGTTTCTGACTCTAGACATTTCTAGATAAAAACTTAACATTCAGGATTACCAATAATAGTCTAATTAAACACCATCCAACACTGAACCACATTTTGTATTACAATGGCAGAATATGTGTGTGTGTGTGTGTGTGTGTGTGTACACACACACACACACACACACACACATATATATATAATCAATACTGGAGGAAAAAACATAAATTTTGAATTGCAAACTGCTGATAGAGCAAGGAAAGAAAAGGATAATCTCTAAAACACATATTTTATAGTCCTGACATCCATTGGGGGGAGGATAAAATGAGTACAAAAAGGCATAGCAGTTTCTATCAAGAGTTTGCTTTAGGGTTATTTATAAAAGCTCTGACTAAAACTAGACTGTAAGTGTAATACAAAACTGCCAAGAAGCATTTAAACATTTCTCCCAATCAATAGTCATTTGCCACAATATTCACTTACATTTTTGTTCCTGTATAAAATTTAGCAACAAAATTAATTCATCTAGTGTTGTTTTAATTCTATGCCATAAAATATTAGAGCTATTCACCCTACTATGTCAAGTACAGGGAATCTTTCAACCTGAAAAACTCTGCTAAAAGGAGTAAGGTATTATTTACCTTAAAGCAGTGGTTCTCAACCTTGGCCTCACATTATAATTACCTTTATATCTAGGTGTTTATATAAATATATAAGGACACTTCTAACAAATCCTGATGCACAGGGCTTACTCCAGAATAAGGGAATCAGAATCTCTAGGGTTGGGCCCACATCTCTGCATTTTTAAAAAATTTCCCAGATGATTTGTAACCCACAGTAAGGTTGAGAATCCCTTATATAAGGTTTAAAAAATGCCGTTTATCCAGTGTTTAGCATGACTAACTACTAAGATATATTGCACCTCCAGGCCCCCAATCAAGAAACAACATGATTCCACAAGGCTAACCAAAACCTTGTTATTAACCCAAAACTACCAGCTATGAACATATTCTCTTCACAGAGAACCTTAATTGGGCTCCTATGGCCTCAAATAAAGTTAAAATTCTAGCACGAGAGTCAAGGAATTCTTTCACAGTCTACCTCCAACTTGTTATTCTAGCTCCTTCTCCCACTACTCCTTACCACAAAGCCAATCTACATGTAAAACCAGATGATTTCTACCGGTCCACATGCATGTCCTGTGCTTTCCCCCATGCTGTTCCCTCCACTTGAGGTGTCTTCCTTGCTCCATTCCATAGTCACTGGCCATAAAACCTTTCCTATCCTTTAGATACAGCTTGAATGCCACCACCACCTCCACAAAGCCAGCCCCAAAGCCCTCCATCAGATCCTTTATCTTTTCCCTTATCACAAGCTGCCTTTAGCATTCATGCCTCATCTCCTAAAAACAGAAGCCTAGAGAGTACAGAGTGGTTGTAAGCCCCAGAATGGCAACAACTAAGTCTTGTGCATTTTTCTCTGGTCCCCTCCCCCCATATCCAGCACCCAGCCCAGGTTCTTACTCAAGTGGTGCCCATTAAGTGATGTGGGACTTAATTAAAGTACTCCTTACAAACATAACCCTACAAATAAGAAGCTATTTCTAGACAGGAAGGAAATGAATTGCCTGATTTCTATAACTGAATTTAAAACCAAAGACATAAACACCAAAATAAATAAAATTGCCACACTGGCCTAACATGTAGAAAGTAACACCGTATTTGTGGGACCAATCCATTGCACCCTAACAGGTCTTGATCATTCTTGGAATTTGCTATAGTCCAGAATAGTGGAGATTCCATAATGGTAAAAAAGTGAAAATGTAATTTCTGGGAACTTGAGAGGGCAAGTAAAATCTACCCTAAAATGGAAAAATTGGAAAAAAAGCATGGTGAATACTAATTTTTTTTTCTGAAGAACAAAGAAAGCATGAACTCCTTAAGTCTTCATGATTATTTTTTTTTTCTCCTTAGGAAGAGCTTAATTTTTCAAACTGGAAAGAATTTGAACATGAAGCATTTCCTGGAGAAAGGGTTAAGTGAGAAACTGAAATACCTGAGTGCATTTCCGCTGCTCTCCACTACACCTCCAGGACAAATAAGGATGAGTTGTCAAGTTAAATACAAGCAGTCAAGTGACTGAATTATAATTTACTCTGTGCTCAATTTAAATTAGTGTGAGGCTATTAAAATATACAGTATAAATACGGCAATTCATCACAAGCTGTCATGGATGACTTCATTTATTTGCTGGAGTGGCACACACTCCACTAAAGGGAAGGAGAGCAAAATCACAGGTCAAATTAAGCCGCTATTCTGTTTTAATTCGCTTATTTAATCTGTGGCGACATAATTGTCTTTTACAGTATGTACAACTCAGGAAGGAAATTTGGGAGGATTACAGTCAGTATACAAATGATTAATCAAATGGTCCATTTAAATGCTAGTTTAAAAGCAGCAGAAACCCAAAGCAGTCAAAGAATGATAATCAGCACATGCTACATACAAGGCTAAGTTTCCTGGAAGATGGATTTTTCCCAATTAGAAAATATACAATACTGGGGAATCTATTAAGCTCTACTCTTTTAAAGATTTTATAGACTACATTAACGGTATAAAAAGGTTCTGTTTGCAAGATGGCTAACAGTATTTTTATTTGTTTTCTGCTCTATTTGTTTGCAATCGTCTTGCTTAACTACATTCCTCCCCTGCCGCCCACCAAAAGCTAGTTAGAAACACATACTCATATTCAGTCATCGAATAGTTATCTTTGAAATAGCATTAGTATCATTTTCAAAGTACTCTCTTTGAGGCAAATTTTTTTCTAAACTCAGTGATATAAAATAAAAATTCAAGATACTTCTATTCTTCCCAAAATTCAACTTTCTTTTTATAATATCTGAAATATTTTCCCACCTTTGAAGTCTAAAGAGGTAAACACTAATACGCTTAGACATTGCAATATTCTTTAGACAAAAAAGTCTAGAAAATAAGAACATTTACAAGTACAAAAATTAGAAATATTTTGAGTAGGAAGAGAAAAGTAACAGATTTTCAAGGACTCTCATCTAATTGTTCACAAAGACATTCAAACTATGGGTCCAAATGACCATTTGACTTGGAAAATTAAATTTCCCTCATCATTCTATGCAGGCATCAGAGCCCTGCAGGTGATTCTGTTTAGACAAGGACTGTGATTTGCTGCTCTTCGCAATCCCTTTGTGACACCAGGCAGCCCCGTTTCACAGCTGAGGTCACTGAGAGGTTCAAGTGACATGCTTGAAGTCACACAAAAGTCAGGAGGGGGTCAGGAAAGGACCAAAGGCACTTCTAACTCTTAACCTTTCATTTCACCCTTTAATATAAAAAAAAAGCTAAGAAATACTCTGGGTGAGAGCAATGGTCCATACAAAGAACACTATGGGATATTTTGTATGTGAGCTGAACCTACTTTCAGGATGTTACTTCAAAAGATGAATGAATGAATTAAAGAACAAATGACAGAATAAAATTTATTTATTCAGTTAGTCATTCAACTAATTATGTGTTGAACATCTAGTCATTACAAGATGCTCAGTGCTCTGTACTAGGCCCTATATGCAAGGTTTTACATGAATCAATGAGTAAGACAAGGAGCTAAATAAGATCTGTTCCCCACTTACAAAGAGATTTCAGTGTAATAGGGGAAATGTACATGTATACTAATAGCAAAATACAAGGCACTATGTGATAACACCCGTAAGAGACACATACAGAGAATTCTAGGGAGGTTCAAAGGAGAAGGTGAATGAGTGATAGATATACCAGATGTGACAGGATTTATTCAAGTAAGTTCAATGGAAGAGCAAGCTTTGGAGCTGACCCTTGAAGGGTGTTAAGTATTTTGATAGGTGGAGACATGGGTGAAGGCATTCTAATTAGAAAGAAATACATGAGTAAAAGTGTTGAAGTGAGAAACTACTTGGGTTCAGATAAGGCAATGAGTTCAACTTAAAAGAAGCACAGGATTCAGACACATAAGATAATGCTTTAAAAGTAAGCTGATGACCTATTGTGGAAGATCTTGAGTTCCATTCCACAGAGCTTTTACTTGGGAAGTAATGTAGAGCCTTTGAAGACTTTTGAGAAGGGAAGAGATGTGACTAGAACTATGCTTTAAGAAGCCAAGTCCAAGGGTAGTGAGCAGAAATATAGTACAGAGCATGGACTTGAGGCAAGACTTCCCTGAGTTCAAAGCCTGGTTCCATTACATATTAGTTGTGGGACTATGTTACTTAACTACGCTGTGCCTCAGCTTCTGTGTCTTAAAATGAGGATCCATAATGGTAGTAACTGCAAAAGGTCATTGTGAGCATTAAATGAGGAAAATGTATGTAGAGTGCTTAGCACAGTACAAATGATCAATAAATGGGAGCTTCTATTTTTGAGAGAATAATTTAAAAGCTGGTCAACATGTCTGACAAGACACAAAAACAAGCATCTGGATTTGCATGGTGACAAGAAAGGAAGAGATACGAAAAATTAAATAACAACAACAAAAAAAACAAAACCAGAAAAATCAACAGGCTTCTAGACATTAGATATCAGCTAAAATGGGACAGTGATCCCTAAAGATGGAAAACAAATAAGATGAGTCCTATGACTGTTCAGCTTACTAACTAGACAAGAGTTTCCAGGCCCCTCCCTGCATGGAACCCCTGCATGGAACCCAGGGGGAGCTCAGCCACCTCCCTAAGCTGAGAGAACTGGGAGTCTGAGGAGGCCAAGGCAGCTAGAGTTCACTGGCAGAAGAGCAAAAGGAGACAGCTCCAGAGAGCTGCAGACGGCCCCTGAAGTCTTCAGCTGAGTAACAACTAGCACGTGGATGTCAGGAAATTACCTGAGGCCAGGGAAAGAACCCCCAGAAAGAACCAGGAGAAACAATCTCCAACCCTCACACTAGGCAGAGTTTGTGTTCCCACCAGCCAGGATGGAAAACCTATATTTGCCAAGGCATTGGGGTAAAGTATTCAGAAGATTACTGCTTCAGCTGACTGGGGAAAATTAGTTCTAGACTAACCACTGGGATGGTCCCATCTCATAAAGCTTAAAAGCAAGTCTTGAAGGGATCAAACTGTTTCAGATTCACTAAACACCGTCTCAGAATAAAGCTCAAGAATATTTACAGGAATGAGCCTATGCCATACGACTGGCATCCAGTAAAAAATTATAAGGTATTAAAAAATACAACCCCAAATGGGGAGAAAAAGCAATCAGACAAAACTGACCCCCAAATGACACTTATCATAGAATTAATAGGCAAGACCATTAATTCAGTTATCATAACTATACTCCACATATGCAAGAAGGTAGAAGAAAGATGGAGCATGTTAAGTAGAGACATGGGAGATGTAAAAAAGACCCATGTAAACTTCCAGGGATAAAAAGTACAATGTCTGAAATGAAAAATATACTGAAAAAAATTAATAACAGATTAGACAATGCAGATGAAAGGACAAAAACCTGAACATGTGACAACAGAAACTATCCAAAAGTGAAACGTTAGAGAGAAAAAAAAGCCTAGAATAAACAAACAACAGAGTATCATTTTGCTATGGGACAACTTCAAGTGACCTAATATAAATGCAATTTAAGTTCCCAAAGGTTGGGGGGGGGGGATACTTGAAGAAATAATGGCTAAAATTTTTCCAAATTTAATGAAAACTAAAAATCCACAAATTTCCATCTCAACAAATCCTAAGTACATGAATCATGAGGAAAATTACATAAAACCTCACCATAATCAAACTGCATAAGACTAGCGATAAAAAAAATCTTAAAAGCAGTCAGACATATACACACTACCAAATGTAAAATAGATAGCTAGTGGGAAGCAGCTGCAAAGCACAGGGAGATCAGCTCGGTGCTTTGTGACCACCTAGAGGGGTGGGATAGGGAGGGTGAGAGGGAGACACAAGAGGGAGGAGATATGGGGATATATGTATATGTATAGCTGATTCACTTTGTTATAAAGCAGAAACTAACACACCATTGTAAGGCAATTATACTCCAATAAAGACGTTAAAAAAAGAGAAAAACAGTCAGAAAAGACATCAGTTCTAATGTACAGAGGAATAAAGATTTTAAATGACAGTAAGAATGAATGCAAGCCAGAAAACAGTGAAACAAAATCTTTAAACTACTGAAAGAAAAGGACGATTAACCTAGAATTCTATGTCTGGCAAAAATGTCTTCCAAAATTTAAAGTCAAATATACACTTTTCAAGACATGCAAAAGCTGAAAGTATTCATTGCCAGGACACTCATGCACTATAAGAAATGTAAAAGATGGGAGTCCTTCAGACAGAAGGAAAATGATACCAGACAGAAATCTGGATCGACACAAGAGAATAAAGAGCACTGAAAAAATGTGAGTACATATAAACATTTTCTTACATTTAAAATGCTTTTAAAAGACAACTGTCTAAAGCAAAAACAGTAACAATGTATTCTGGAGTTTATAACATGAGTAAGTAAAATGTACGATAACCAATGTGAGGATAAGGGAAATGAAAGTATACCATTGTAAAGTTCTCACACTATAGGTAAAGTGGCACAATATTACTTGAAGGTAGGGCTTCTCTGGTGGCACAGTGGTTAAGAATCCGCCTGCCAATGCAGGGGACACGGGTTCGAGCCCTGGTCCAGGAAGATCCCACATGCCGCAGAGCAACTAAGCCTGTGTGCCACAACTACTGAAGCCCGTGTGCCTAGAGCCCGTGCTCCGCAACAAGAGAAACCACCGTAATGATAAGCCCGCGCACGGCAATGAAGAGTAGCCCCGCTCGCCGCAACCAGAGAAAGCCCACGCGCAGCAACGAAGACCCAACATAGCCAAAAATATATACATAAAAAATAAATTAAAATTACTTGAAGGTAGACTATGATAAATTAAAGATGTATACTATAAACTCTAAAGCAGCTGCTTAAAAAAAGGACATACAGACAGAATAAATAGAAAACAAAGAGCAAATTGATACACTTAAACCTAACCGTATCAATAATCACATGCAATGTAAATGATCTAAATATCTCAATTGAAAAACAGAGATTATCACACTGGATTAAAATACAAGACCCAACTATATGCTGCCTACAACAAATCCATCCCAAATATAAAGATACAACAGGTTAGAAGTAAAAGGCTATATCATGCTAACACTAGTCAAAGTAAAGCTGGAGTAGCGATATTAATATCAGACAATGTTGATTTCAGAGCAAAGAATATTACCATGGATAAAGAAGATCACTTCTTAATGATAAAGGGGCCAATTCATCAAGAGGACATAACAATCCTAAATAACCTAACAGATCTTCAAAAAATATGAAGTAAAAAAATGATAGAACTTCAAGAAAAAATAGACAAATACACAATTGTTGCTGCAGATTTCAACACCCTTCTTTCTTGTTAATAGGACAAGTAGATAAAAAATCAGTAAAGATACAGAAATTTGGAACAACACTAACAGCCAACTTAATCTAATTGACATTTATCTTATATCCTATACAACAGACTATACATTCTTTTCATGTGCACAGAGAAGACTTACCAAGATAAGTCATATTCTGGGCCAAAAAATAAACATCAATAAACTTAAAATAATTCCAGTTATACAAAGTATGTTCCCTGACCACAATGGATTTAAATTAGAAATCAGTAACAGAAAGATATCTGGAAAACTCCCCAAATATTTGGAAACTAAATAATACTCCTAAGATTTAATAAAAAACTCTGCCTGTTTTAAAGAAATGATACATTTCTTTCTCTTAGAATATGACTATTATATAAGCAAAAATGGTTTTTGCCTTCACTGCCAAGAAGCTCAGGGCTAAACAAAAAGTTTAAACACAATAATCATATCTACTCAAATCATTCATTCATTCAACTCAGTTTGAGCATCTAGTATGTGATTTTATAGAATCGAGGGATACAACACAATACAGTCCCTGCTCTGTAGCTCAGTTTTATGGGCAGGTCTAGTGAATAGTATATTTGTAAAGCCCTACTGTTTTCATTTATTGAAAGTCTCTACTTTAACAGCTCTTTTTAAAATGTGTCCTTTCTTTAAAATTGCATTTAATCCTTTCCAGAAACAACTGTTAGCCACACCCAACTAAATAATCATGCAGAAGAATTTTAATATCAGCCTAGGTTAAACATAATTCAAAATGTATGAAATTATGAAAAATTATAATGCACTTGCAAGGCCAAATAGTAAGTTTTGGGGGGTGATTTATAGCAGTGCTCCCCTCTCCTGGAATAAATAACCTAAAGTTGACTGTCTTTAAACACACCACTGACAACCATCTAAAAGTTCTGACATTGGAGGAACAAACAGATAACTAGATAAGAAGGAAA
Source organism: Balaenoptera acutorostrata (assembly GCF_949987535.1). Taxonomy (NCBI): domain Eukaryota; kingdom Metazoa; phylum Chordata; class Mammalia; order Artiodactyla; family Balaenopteridae; genus Balaenoptera; species Balaenoptera acutorostrata. Next base: position 69,873,259 of record NC_080066.1, read on the forward strand.
ACAGTGTTGGAGTTGGTGGAGGTGTCCTCTGAATGAAGAGGAGCTCAGAAGGTATAGCAAGAACAACCCAATGACGAGCTGGTACCACAGAGCTGTACTCAGTGAACTCAGGGGAAGACTGAGGTGGAACCTGGCCTCTACAGTACCTACCCTGGAAACTGTCTGGACTCCAGGGTCCTCCTCTTTAAAATGTGGGCCATGACAGATGATCTCTAAGGTCTCTTTCAGTTCTACAATTCTGTGAACCTAGTTTGGCTGGAATATCAAAGAAAATATCCCAAGAAGGAGCTCTGTGGTAATGCCTCACCAAAAGCTATTTGAGTTGTTAAAACTAGACTTGATAATACTCGTAACACATTCTAGTTGCTGTATTAAGTGTGGTATTGAAGACCTGGGTCTCAGTTTTGGTTTAACTTTACTAAAAGGTACAACCAATTGCAATTTAAGTGTTCCGATTCTTAGTTTCCTAGATAAGATAAAAAGATACAGAAATATACACTATGCAAGTATTGGGGAAAGAGACTGAATTCTCACTATGGTTAGCTAAGAAGGAATCTTGGAGGAGATGGACCTTGAAAGGATAGATGGAAATCAAAGGGATGGGCAACGGTAATAACTTATATAAAGGCTACAGGGTATAGCAGAAGACATGTGCTTTGGAGGCAGATGGATTTTGTTTTAAATTTTGGCCTTGGCTCTTCCATCTGTGTGACCTTGGACAATTCAGTTTTCTGAGTCTCAGTGTCCTCAAATCTAAAATAATAGGCTTACTTTATAGTTTTAAGGATTAAAGATAATAGCAATATAGAGTCTAGCACAATATCTGGCATATAGTAGTCATTCAAAAAATAAAAGCTTTCATTATTAAGGGCCCAGAGACAGAAGATAATGGGCATAACAGAAAGCAACATGCAGGTAAAGCAGAGGATGTGGTTGTAAAGGTAGGCAGGGGCCTATCTGTAGAGTGCCTAACCAATTTGCGGGGGAGTAAGGAACAAAGCAAGCCTGACTAGTTTGTTAGCTAAGAGCCCAGTTTGGAAGTGGAGTTCTACGGAGTTAATTTGAGGTAGTAAAGGTTTCAGTCAGAGGTGCAATTCAAGAGACTGCATTAGGGAAATCTGAGATAAAATGATGGGAAAATCAAGCACCAGCAGCCAATGCCAGAGATTAAATCCAAAGTAGCACGGGCAGGACTGGGAGCTTGAAGTACGGCAGGGATGGGGTGTGACCATGAACACAACGGAAACAAGTAAGGAGCATCTAAGGTAGTTGCCTTGAAGATCCCTGAGTTACGTGCAGCTTCACTCTATTCGGGGTGTGGTGTTAGGGTATCTCAGGATGCCGTAAAGATGTAAAGAAGCAAGGCAGGCTTCATAGGCTTTATGTTGTACACTATTGGGGCTGGGGGAAGAGGGGTGCTAAGAGGGGTGTCAGATCGGGGATTCACCTTCTCAACTCCAGTGGCAGAGTGAAAGGTACAGTGAGGAAATTATTATAAAAGTCCAGGTAGGAGGTATGTGGGCCTGATACAAGGCCAAAGCGATGAGAACAGAAAGAAAGTTACACATGGACCCATTTCAGGGGAAATTTCTGACAGGATGTGGTGACTTACAGGATGTGGCAGATGAAGGAAAGAAAGGAGTGAATAACTACTAAGTTTTTGAACTGTAAGATGAGGAAGACAGGGATGCCACTGAGCCGGGAACACGGAAAGAAGTGTAGGTGACGATGATGAGAAGAATCACAATTTGAGGAGCTTACAACTGAGCATTCGGAGGCACCTGAAAGACGTGAATGTCACAACAGGGCCAGAGCTTCCATCACCCACCACCCAAACCTTAAAGCACTTCATTTCTTCTTTGACAATACCTGTGACTCAAGCTAAGGGGGCTTGGGGGCGGGGAGAGCATCAAAAATTTCATGAATTTCATAAAACTTATCCAGCACTTACCTTTACAGCTAATATTTTCCCACTTGGAACATGATATGCTCTATGGAAAGAAAAATAATAAAATCACTTGGGATCACTAAACAACCTACCAAGTGCTTAAGGACATAAATGTAAATCTGAACACATCCTCAGCGAGGGGATATATGATACTTTCAAAGAACACTAATAACAGTAGTCATTTACATTTCTATTGAGCTTAATGGTTTACACAGTGACTCACTATGTAGTACCTTAAAATAACCCTCTGAGGTAATGCTGGTATTATTATACACTTTTTAGAGCCCAGAACTCTGAAGCATAGAGAAGTTCAGCAGTTCACCCAATGGCACGAGTCAGTAAGAGGCAGAACTAGACATTAAACCCAAGTCTTCTGGCTCCAGATCCCTTACAACATACTGTCACTGTGTGTGCGTGGGTGTCTTCTACAGCTCTCTGCTAAGCACGGTACAGAGCCACATAAAATGGGAGGTTTCCCTTTTATCTCAGTTACATATACAGATAAACTACATCCCTACATTTCATCAAAATAATCTCAAAACACATGGCTTAAGATATAAATTCACGTACAAAGTCATAGAGTTACAAGGGTCAAGTATGAGGTTCATCTTTTCCTAAAGCTGGCATTTCTCGATATTTTTTTAAAAAGCTACAGAACAGAGGCAAGCTCAAATGATCAGATATAGTGAAATAATTACAATTTAAATCAAGCAATATGAATACATTCATTTATGAAAAAGAGTAAGAGAATAATGTTTGCAGAAATAAAATACCATTACATCTCATCAAGACCTTTTGTGTTGAAATGAAATGTGTATGCATGCACTGCAAGGAATGCACATTCTGACCAACTATCCAAAAACAATTTGCTTTATATATAAATTTCAAAACAAACCAAATAACATAAACAAGCACTGTTATTACAAGTCCATATAGGTATAAAGAAACGAATTAGTTTGGAAGAACTAAAATCTTGCTCCAGAGAAGATTTTACATATTAGCCAAGATCCAACTGATCTTCCCCTCACTCAGTTAGTGTTAAGATGTAAGTGGGGTAGGGAAGATGTGAGGGAATGGAATTTAGCTTCTCAGGAATTCCCCATCCTTACATGCCAAGTTGCTAAATAAATTTACCGGGCTCCCAATTTTTACTGGGTAATGACCTAGTAGTAAACATTGTTCATTCCTTTTATTTTTTAATTGAGATATAACTGACATGTAATATTATATTAGTTTCAGGTGTACAACATAATGATTCAATATTTGAATATATTGTGAAATGATCACCACAGTAAGTCTAGTTAACACCCATCATCACACAGTTACAAAAATTGCTTATTTCATAAAACAAAAACAAAACATATATTCCACTATTAGCAAAATAAAAACTTTATTTTCTGTTGTTTTGGCATAAATATTCATGTGGTTGCTCTGAAAATTTTTAACAGCTTTATTGAGGTATAATTATATATGGTAAAATTCACTTGCTTAAGTGTACACTTCAAGATTTTTAGAAAATTTACAGAGTTGTGCAATCATTGACAAGTGTTTTTAAAGTGACTGACTTATAGAAATCGTTCAATTATTAAGAACCTACAAGTATTTGTAACTTTTCACATATAAAATGTTATAAATTCAGGTATGACTAAGAAAAAACATATATATCAACATTAATGTATATATCCATACATAGGACTGTTATAAAAAATTCATTCTGCTTCTCCTACTTGAGTGGACAAAGGTCAAGCCAATTATGGAAGGTAAACTTAGTCTTTATTTTATCAATTAATTGTAGAGAAATTCAGGTATATCTCATTTAAAGGAAAGGCAAGCTTATAAAAATCAGCAATTGTTCACTTTACCAAAGAGTACTTTAATCTGTATAAGTGTCTAAAGACTTTCTCTAAACACCAACCTCCCTAGTATATATAAATACTATTAAATTATAAAACTTAAATTATTTAAAAATTGTTGTACTTTGTATAAAGTGATACACATTTTTAAAGTGGAACCCTTATATTATACTGGTTTTACAACAAATTACCAGTTACTTTATTACCTATGCTAACATCAGACTTTTAAAATGTGAAACTACATGTCATGATTTGATTCATGATATATCTGAACTCATGTAATAAATTAATATATAAAAACTTACATTGTATTTTTTCTCAGTGCATGACAGAGAAGTTTGTTGGACTCAGCCAATTTGAAGTATGACTTGAAGGAATTTAGTAACTTTATTCCAGGTAATATAATATGTAACATTTAATAATGACATATTGTTTTTCCTCTTGAATTGTCATGGTCTCTTCCAATTTCAACATTTTAAAATACTAGATATTAGAATCACTAACTGAAGGCTGAAACGTAAAGATAAATAGTTGAATGCATACACAAGGATCCAGAAGTTGTAAAAAGAACAGTGATGTTACACTGGACAATGAGCAACACCCGGACGTTTTAGACCAACAGGAGGGACAGGGAAACGATTAGCAAATAACCTAGTACATATACCATACTGGACACTTTGGCAACTTAATTAGCTTGTCAAGAAAGCTGATCTCTTTTCCAAAAGAAGGGTCTCCTATTTCCACATGAATTAAAAGCGGAGGCTTGATGATTTAATTATGATGCATGCTAATTCATCCGTGGAAGTTTGGGTTCGATTTCGAGCAATAAAGATGCTGTGTGGTTTGGTTTACAGTGCAATGAGAGTACCCATTTAACACTTAATCATCAATGAGAAGTGGATGACAAAAGCAGTGCCAGGGATGAGTCCAGTGTGTCCCTTAACTTTGCAAATGGCATTCTACCCAGAGAAAAGGAATTTGTTTATTTTCAGTGGATACTGCATCTCAATTGCTTTGACCTCAACTGTCTTAATCTTCCTCAACACTGTAAAGTGATTAATGAAGTTTGAATGGAGGCTCTGGTTACACCAAAAGACAACTATACACCTCTGCATTGTTTTAATTAACTGCTAACACTTCAAATTAGTTTGTTGCCACAGTAATTACCTGTTCCAATGAGTGCATGGAGGTAGTATTTTTGTAAGTTATTTATAGTGCTGAGTCCTTGAGCATTCCATTTTGTTCATGACCAGCACAGAGCTTCTGGGAAGAATCCCAGCCCTTAAAATTGAGCACACAATATAGGATTTAGGATTGTAAAAGCTTTAGGATTGTAAAAGCTAAGTAGCCTGGTATAAACTTTTTGAGTTTTTAAAATAACAAGGAGACCAGCAAAAGAGAACATCTATACTTTCCACACTTTCTTATTTTCTTTTTCTACTTGGAACCATAGGTTCTATGTGATTGGACAAAAAAGTTGGTACCAACATTTAACTTTGGTAGAGTACAAATTCAGATAATGTATTGAGCAAATACGTAACATAAAGAACTGTCTTATCTAATCCCTTCCTTTTGCAGTAGAAACATCTAAAAGCCAGGTTAAAAAACTTGTCCAAGCTTACACAGTTAGTCAATGGCAAAGACAAGACTGGAACTGAGGCAGAACATACATATTCTAGGACCTAAAAAAGTATGTGGTAATGTTTAAGTGTTCTTAACTGCATTCTAGAACAGGGGAACTCATAATTCAAAACTTACAAAGGTGCTGACCTATTTCAATCAGGCTAAGACCATCACATTGAATCTTTCCAAGCAAGGAATCTTCTGCAATTACTGCCAATCTACCAGGGGAGGCAGAAGAGTGAGGGTTGTAATCTCTAAGTCACTGCCTGGGTTCTGATGCTAGCTCTGACACTTCTTCATGTGAACCTGGCCTGTTATTAAACCTCACCTTGTCTCAAGTGCCTCAAGTCTGAAAAGGGGAAATCAGTCCCTACGTTATAAACTTGTGAGGTTCAGTGAGATAAGGAAAGCACGTAGGACAGGGCCTGGCACGTAGTAAGCGGGCATTACATGTTAGCTAGAAAGTTTTCAGGGTAGCTGGGTTTTTTAAAACCCACTAAAACAGGCTGAAAGGCAAGAGTTATCTCTGTGCTTTAAGACTCAGGCTATGTGCTCTACAAACGAAGGTTAATAAAGCTTTAACAATGAAGACTGGCAAAAAGCTGCAATATAGCACTTACTGTTAAGAAAAGCAAGTAGTGTTACATCATGGTGAACCAACTTTGAAAACAAAGAATTAGTCATCTGAAATGCTATGGCTATACCATGATTCAAATTCTAAAATTTCTTACCATGCTTATCTCCTGACCACTAATTAACTTAATTACACTCAGACAGGTGTGATAAGTGCCATATTCCAGGTATTCATCTTAGCAGAAACACCAGTGGACAGTAACTGTTGCTAAATGAGAAGCCCAATTTTTTATTCTCCTTGGATTAACAGGAAAATATAAGCTACCTTAAAAAATCCACACAACTTCCTTTAATATACACCCTCATAGACTATAACATTTTGAGGCCTCTCCTAGTCTTCAGACTTTAGTATCTCTGTTATAACCCCCAGCACACTGCAGAAAAATTGTTTATATGTCTGTCTTCCATACTGGGCAGGGACACTACCGTGTCTTAATCACCTTTGCATTCTTTATACTTTGCACAAGTCCTGGCCCATGATACAGGTACTCCAAACTTAATAGATGTTTGACAAATGATTATTACTTCTGGATGAAAAAAATTTATGTAATTGTTGAATAAAGCAGAAATGTATTTAATTAATTAATGCATTTAATTAATTGAATGCATATAGACATTCTACATGCATTTAATTGATTAATTAACTCCATAATCTTATGAGTAGGAGCAGGAGTTATTCTTCCCTAGCTTTACTGTGATATAATTGACATACAACATGAGTAGAAGTTATTATCATCCCCATTTTATGGGTAGATTTCTAAGCGCTGAATCAAAAGTCCTTACAAGGATTTCATGATCTGGCCCTTGATTACCTCACTAATTTCTGCTTCTGTCAATCTCCCTTATCCACAATACTCACTCTGCTCCACCAAACATCTTTCTGCCTCAGGCCCTTTGCACCTACACTCAGCCTGGACCACTCTTCCTCCAATATCCACTTGGCTTGCTCTATCACTTCCTTCAGGTTCAATGTTACTTCTTTGACTATCTTACATAAAACAGCCCATTTTCTCTTTCTTTATTTTTTATAGAATTCATCAACACCCTACACAATTTATTTATTGTTTGTCTCATACCACCAGAAAGCAAAGCACTGTGAAAACAGGGACATTTTTTGTTGTTGTTCACTACTGTACCTCCAGTGCCTAACACTGTGCTGGGCACATTTTATAAACATTTGTTGAATGAATGAATAAATTTCCTGAACTGCTATAGGTCTTTTTATTTTTTTTATGACAGTTTTGTTTTTCTAGGAAATTGTCCATTTTCTGTTTTCAAATTTATTGTCGTAAAGTTATTCATTATACCCTCTTATTTTTAAAGTCTCTGCTCTGCCTAGAATTATGTCTCCTTTTTAAATTCTAATTTTATTATTTGTGTCTTCTCTCTGTTATACTTGAGCAATTTTTCCAAAAATCCCAGTTGGTTTTCTTGAATTATTAATATTTCTTGAATTTTAATTTCATTAATTGTTTTCTTTAGTATTCCTTTCCTTCCACTTTCTTTGGGTTTAACCCCTTCCCTTTAAAAAAAATTATTGATTTAGATGTTAAACCTATTTATATCCAGTTTTTTTCTGACATATATACAAAAAACTATCCTTTAAGTAAGACTTGGACTGCAGCTCATGAGTTTTCATATATGATATTTCTTTACTGTTCAGTTGTAAATATTTTTATCCCATTATGATGTGTTACATGACCAATAAATTATTCAGATGTGTGCATTTTAATTTCCAAATGAATGAGAGGGTTAACATTATTATTAATTTCTAAACTAATTGTATAGTCAGAAAAAGTGACCTGTATGTTACAAATTTAATTGAGACTTGCTTTGTGCCCTAGTACATAATCAGTTCTTAAATAAGTTTTCTGTACCTGAAAATAATGCATATCCTCAACATGACTGATAAAGAGTGCTCTATGATCATGTGATCAATTTGTTCACTATGATGCTAAAAATCTTCTATATCTTTAATTTTTAATTTTGGTCAGATTGATCTGTTGATTACTGAGACACATTCTACCACTATAACTGTGGATTTATCAAATTTTCCTTGTAATTCTGTCAAGTTTTTTGCTTTACATATTTTAAGGTTATGTTATTAGTTATATACAAGCTTAGGACTATTATGTATTCACAGTCTTTTTCTTCTGTCATCATATCGTAGTCCTTTCTATCTTCATCCCTAAAAAAAACCCCCAAAACAAAAAAACACAAAACTTTCTGCCTTAAAGTCTGCTTTGTCTTATGTTAATATAACCACAATAGCTTTCTACTGATTAGTTTTTACCTGGTATCTTTTCCCCAACCTTTTCCTTTCAACCTTTCTCTGTCTTTACGTTTTAGGAATACATTCTAAAATAGTCAAAAATAGTAGATAGCTGTATTTTTTAAAGTTTCACTTGACCAATCTACTAACTGGCAACATCAGTTGACATATTTAATATACTTATTAATACATATAGATTTATTTCTACCACCTTATTCATTTACTTTACACCTCTCTCCCTCTACTATATTGGATTATCCCCCCTTTATTCCCTCTATTTGTTTCGAAGTTATACATTCCATTCATTATCTTTCAGTTGTTACCCATACGTTTTAAAATCATATCTGACTTAACAAAATATAAAGTTAATTGCTATCCCTATTCTTCTCTCAAACAATATAAAAATCTTAGAATGCTATAATTCCAATCAGCTCTTCTCATCTTGTATTATTTTGTCCAGTCTTTTTGTTTGACTTCATTTTGAAGTCCCTAAATTAATCACTACAACTGTTGTTTTGTAGTCACATTTATCTAAATAGTCACCATTCTTTCTTTCATTTTATTCCTTTCTGGATTCAATTGGATTCAGTTTCTTTCTACCTAAAGCATTTCTCTCAGTTATAAACTAACTCTCCCTCCTTCCCTATAAAACTATCTTTTTCTCACTCCCTCTGTCTATACATATAGACACATATATTCTTTTATATTAATTTCTGAAGATGTATTTATTTTGCCCTCACTCTTGAATGATAGTTTAACTGAGACAATCATTTCCTTTTCATCTTTTGAGGATACCATTGTCTTTCAGCTTTCATTACTATTGTGTAAGTCTGCTGTCCTCAATTTGCTGGCCAATAAATGCCACTGAAGGTTCTTGGACAGAAAAGTGATATGATCAAAATCCTTATTCTGGCTGCATATTACCACAATACTACTAGAAATGAGGAGAAACTAGAGAGAGCAAGGGGCACTTAGAAAGCTGTTACAGTAGTCTACATAAGAGGTGGTGATACGAACCTACCTAGTATTCACAGATATGGAAAAGGGGAAATAGATACAAAAGATTTTGGCCAGAGATAATTTATGAAACATGGGGATTAGGAAGCTGAATCTAAAATTTCAAGCTAAGATCATAGGAGAATTATAGTGTTTATTAACAGAAATAGAAGAATCTTACCTAGTTAGCCTTAGACTACATAATGCTGCACTTTTAAGCTCCATGAGGGCAGAGATCACATCCACTTCGTTCAACAATGTGTATAAAGCATCTAGAACAATACTTAGCACACAGTAGATACTCAGATATTTAGGAGTTAATAAATAAATGGGGCAGTCAGGAGAGAGGAGAAAGAAAAAAGGAAACAAGAAGAACTAACAATTCCTGAGAGTCCACAGAATTATTCTAATCTCTGTATGATGTATGTAACATAAGCCACATTTCACAGATAATAATAGAAACAGACTCAGGGATATTAAGGCAATAAGAATTCATGAATGGCAGATACAGGATTCAAATCCGGGTCTTTTTCACTTCAACGCTTGCATTCTTTCCAGTATAGACAGGGTATACACAAGGAATCATTTGAAATATGTTTACTTCAGAATATTGTGAACGTTGAAGGTGAAATTCAGAAAAAGAACGCATTAAAATTCCACCTACCATATTCCCTACCCCGTGGTTTATGTGGCTGAATTTCCATCGGCATCAACTACTCTGATGCTTTATATGTCACATGTTGCTGTTATTATTTTTTTTCTTTAAAACTGTTATGTAACGTCACTAGTGTGTGCTTTAACTATACTGTAAACTCTAATTACCAAACTATATTGCAAATTCTTAATATAGGGTCTGTGTCTTATCCTATTTTATAGTAAGTTTCAAGGTCAGAGTCAAGGTTCATTCTCTTCATTGCTGTGTCCCCAACTTCTACCATGGTATATGACATACTCTCCTCTTAATTTATGTATTTAATAAATAATGCATGTCTCCAACTGCCAAGCACTATGGGGGGTACTGCGGCTGGAGTAGAGAACAAACCAGACAAGGTTTCTGCTTTCCTGGAGCTTACTGATGGGGGAAGAATGACAATAATCAAATAAATATATGTCAGGTAGTAGAAGTGCAACAAAAAAGACTAAAGGTAGGGATATAGAGATTGATCAAGATTAGGGGCATTTTTAAAAATATTATGAGTGGGAGGAGTTAGGGAATGCCCCTCTCATTAGGTTATATTTGAGCAGTAAAGGAGCATACCCTTTAAAGAGCTGGAAAAAGAGGACTTCGGGCAGAGGAAATGTTAAATTCAAAGGCTCTAAGGGGCAAGTGTTTGTTTGACATGTGCGTGGAAGTGGAATAAGCAAGAGGGCTAGTTGTGGGAGACAAGGTCAGAAAGGTAATGGAAAGACAGACTGTGTAATACCATTTAGGCCATGGTGGGGACTCTGGCTATCATTTTGAATGATACAAAAAGCCATAGGGTCAGGGGGAGAGCTTATATTTTAGAAAGATCATTTTGGCTATCGGGTGGAGAGAACTCCTTGTAGGAAAGCAAGGACAGAAACTAGGAGACTAGTTGGGAGGCTACTGCAATAATCCTAGCAAGAGATAACAGAGGCTTAGAATATAGTGGTAAGTCAGAGGTGGTCAGCTTGTTGAAATAGTTTTGAGGAAAAGCCAACAAGCTTTGTGGGTCAATACGATGGATGGTCTGAGAGAAAAAGAAGGAAGAAGAATGACTGGAAAGTTTTTGTCATGAGCAACTTGTAGAACAGAGTTTCCATTTACAGATTAGAAAAACTGTAGAAGGAACAGGTTTCAGAGGAAACCAAGAGTTCAGGTTTGGGTAACTGTGAAATGCCTAAAAGACATTCAACTGGTAATTAGATATGAGTCGGAAGTTCAGGACAGAGGACAGGACTGGAGATATACATTTGGGCTTCATCAGCATATAGATGATATACAAAGCCATGGAACTACAAAATCTCACTTAGGAATTAAATTAAATAGAGACGAGGTCTGAGGACTGAACCCGAACCATTCCAAATCCAGAAGTCAGGAAGATGAGAAGAAACGAGTAAAGGAGACGAGAAGGTACAGAAAGTAAGCCAGCAACAGAACCCAGAGAACAGTGCCCCTTAGGCCCTGAATGTTGGTGCTGCATCTCTCATACTGCCAAGTGCAGTACCTCGCCCAAAAGAACATGTGACTGATTTCAAAAGCAATATCTGGGGACAAATGCAATTAATCTTATTATTTTCTATTTGAAATTTTAAAGATGGGTCTAGTACAATACACACAAGGCTAGAGGTGTCCCTACCTTCATCTAAACCCTAATGAGAAGTTATTAAAAGATACATTAGTCCAAAAAATAAACTGAATTCCTGTAAGAATCTTTAAAAGTGAGTAAGGAAAAGAAAAATTTGAAAACAAAATGTTAAAAAGTCCTACATTCACACAGGACATAAGGGAGAAGCAACCTGTGTTCACATTCTAACATCTGGATCCCCACACAAATTTATGTCATGCATAAGATCAACTGCATCTGTATTTTACAATGTTTACTGAAATTATTTATGCTTAGAATCTCAAATTCTAGGAGAACCTAAAAAATACGAATCAGCCCAGCTGACTCCTGTTCACAAAATAAATAACCTAGAGCTGATCATATATTTTCTGATAAAGCTTGTACAATCTCACATAATTAAAGTAGGCATCTAATTTCTACCGTGCTATTCTGCATATTAACTTCTGAATACATTCTAATCAAATTATTTTCAATTATGAGGAGAAAGAATTTATAATAGGGAATATCTATGCTTCTCTAGTGATTGTGATAATTTAAGAATGGGGGGCTGACCTATGACCCGACTGCAAATATTTCACACTTCAGTGTAACTGATAATATGATATGTGATAAATGTCAATTTGTTAGTAAAATGGTTACCAAAATGAGAAGGGAAATACGACCCCCCCTCACACTTTTTTGCCTCTTGGAGCAAGGATCTCAAGAGTAATTGCATGTATGATGACTTTTAATCATGATGGCAAAATAAGAACACTGAAATAACAGCATTGCCATTGCCCTGTGAAGGGGGCAGGGCAATTCTTTCATACACCATGTGGAATAAATGCCACTGACTTAAGTTCCACTTCTCACATAGCACACTTTATAAAAGGTTAGTGAAAAGAGGGACACAATTACTCTGTGAATTATTTATAGAGCACTATCAATTGTTGGAAGTTCTCCAAATGGATGGGAAACCTAACAAAACAATCCAGTCACTAAAATGGAGAAAGCAATAGTTAAGATTTGGCTTAAGAAATACATATATACACAAATAAAACAAAAATCTTTTGTTATTTTGTGAGATTTCTTAAAAACCCTGGATGTTATCTTTTAATGCAATGACACGCTTTCAGTAACCAAATGTAAACTAGCTGTGGTTTTGAAAATGAAAATTTTGTTTTATTGCTTGATCTTTTTAGAGATTTGTTCTCTTGGTAGGTTTCTTTGCAGGACGATTTTACCAATATGTCACATACTAAAATAGCCATCCACAGAAAAAAATTCAAATCGTTTGAGGGAAATCAACACTGACAGTTGTTTCCTTCCATAATAGATAAACACATTAGCCAGGCTCTAGCTGTTAAAATAGGAAATCCAAAGTAAACAGCAGTTATAAAAAGCTTTTACATAAACTGTACTAGTTCAAATAGCAGTGTATGCCAACCTTCCTTCTGTCTAAAAACCCATTACCGATGCTGACTACTGACTGTAAAATAATTTATGGTTAAGCAACAGGGCCCCGTAGACTGTTTAAGTATCAAATCAAACATGTCATTAGGTCACAGATATTAACAACTCTTTCAAGATGCTGATCATACGTAGGGCTCACAAATCAACCTGATGTATAATACGGGGAACTTGGGAGGTTTAGAAAGAGTTTTCTAATCAGAGAAAAGCTACCATAACTCTACATCTTATGATTTCTTCTTCTTTCTATTTACCCTGGTTATACGCTCCTTTTTACTCCCACACCTGCCTCAAAGTTAACATGGCCATCACTGCCTCCATATTTCTTCCGTAAGTTGATACGGCCTGATTCAAGCCTTTAACATCAACTAATGTCTTTTAATATATGGCCTAAGTATCTTTGAGATCAAGGAAGCTACAGTCATAGTGATCTCTTGATCAAAGCTTCTGAAAGAATGTAATGGGCAAAACAGAGAGGCAAGAGAAAGCCTAACGATGAAAATGAAAAAAATGAGGCAATACATGTGCGGGAGAAACAGGAGTATCGTGAGGAATAACTAGCTAGGAAACTTCTCTCCTGAAATGGCTTGACTACAATATCATCTCTGCTCACAGTTTCTTGGTGGAAAGCTAACAATGAATCACCTTCCAAAATCAGATACAAAAAGGCTATTTCAGAAAACCCCCTTCTACTAGTAATTAACATTTGATTATGCTTTGTGGTTTATAAAAAGTTTTTTATATAAGGAAGCTATTTAATTTGCACAAAAAATTTTAAGGTAGATACTCTTATTATCCCCACTTTATAGATAAGGAAACCAGGGCTTGGTGAGGTTAACAACTGCTTCAAGATTCTTATCTCCTAAGCTCTGGAGTGGGATGTGGATTCAAGTCCTCTGAAGCCAAATCCAATGCATGTCCCAACAACCCTGTGTTATCATAAACTGATTGTTTCTAGATCCTCTAATTCCAGTTGTCTGCAAGGTTCTCTGGATATGGTCGTGCTGGTTTTTAAAAAGCAATAGGGAAAATCGATTGAATGACTCACTTTTCAGAGTTGCATTAACTTTTTCAGGCCACTGGGGTACAATTTACTAAATTACCTCTCCTAGAACACTAAATAGTACCCTAGTGGGTCAAAGAGTAAATGCACCTCTGAAAAGTGAGCCATTTATCCCCTTCTTCCCTGTAGTACCAGATGTAATATGTCCCCTATGACAGAAATATTAACCCATTTCCATTAAAAACTCAAGAAATTGTCCCACACTAGAGAAAATGAGTATGGGGAAGTGTCCCTGGGAGAGGAAAACAAAACAAACAAACAAAACTCTCTTCTATAATCCTGCCCACAATACTGGTGAAAAGTCATCATGTACTTATATGAAAATATTGGGTTTTCATTCACTGGAAATTGATTTTAATCAAGACCTTAAAACAGGATAAAAAAATATAAATTCAAAAGCTGATGGTTTTCAGCAGGGAGATGCACAGGACATCATGATGGCTGTACTGCAGTATTTAAAAAATAAAGCTCAAGCATTCATCTTGCTTATGTAATAAGATATATATCACAAACAGCTGTTCTTTCACACATCTCACTATACTAGAGGTTATCCCTTTGATGGAAAAAAATTCTCTTGGCTAGCAAGTAAGCACATTATTACTTTTAACCTCTATAAAGGGCAAAAGCCTCTGAATACATTTCTGAGTTGCCACAGGAATAGCTATTGAGTGATTTAACAGTTGCCAGATACCTTAATAAAGCCAAACTTTAAGTTTTCAGCACTGTTAGTCCCTTACTCTTCTGGAAGATGGCTATGCAACAAAAATAAGACAACTTTAATTTAAGAATCATCCAGCTTCTAATTAAACTGCCATAGGCAGCTGGTTGGATAAGTTTTAATCAGTTTCAATCACCTATTGATTGGTATACTGAAGCCTAAAAAATTAAAAGTAAAAGATGATTGGGGAATTGTCCCACCTCTGAACAATAGTAGAGGCCTCTGTAAATAACTCCTCTTTTAACCATCAGCTAAATGAACACTTCAATACTGCAGTACAAAGTCTTCTGCAAAATTACTTTAACTAACAAGCAGAAATTTATCAGCTTCAGCCAAAATCAATGCTGAAATCAATTTGAACACTGGTTGTGTCTAAAGGGGCTCATTGGCAATTTAGGGAAATTACACCATGTAAATGCCTGTGCTTTAATTGAACAGTTTCATCAACTAGGCTGTGATTGCTGTCCATTCATTTATTTAGTTTCACTGCAGCTACCAATTCTGCAAAGGAATGGCTTTTGTCAGGCTGGAGAGAGGCACTTTATCTTCATTTTGTGCACTTTTGTGTATAACAGACTTCATGAAACTGGCGTATCAGGACTAGGGTCAAAACAAATCAGGAGGAACTTTTTCCTTTAACATAAAAACTGAACAACACTCAAACTACCATCATACCTTCCACCATCCAGGAACAGTCATCTTTAAACTCAGTAAAAAGGAAAAATCTGTGCCTCTGTGTTTTGGACAACAGAAGAAAGTATTTGGATTCTAAACTCAATTCCACCATGGTCTTCTTTTTGAGATATCTGTAGTGTTAATCAGTTAATTCAAAGATTACAAATTCCAGGGAAGGAGAGAAGAAAGAAGACAGCTGTTTTTTCATATGGGTCATCTGTAAGGTACATGTGCCTGATGCAAAAAATAAAAATACAAAATGCAACTGTAGTATATTTGCTAGAAAATGCCATCAGAAATTCTTAGGCTGGCACATAGTTTGCTTACCTTAGCTCCTCACAGAATCAAAATGTAATTATTTACTAGTAAGGGCACTGGGAAAGGACCAAGAAATACGAAAGCATGAGTTTCCGTGGTGGTTCTATCCCTTGTCTTGCTTTGACTCCTCAGGGAAATCCCTTAATTCTGGTGTTTCAGTTTCATCATAGGTCAAATGAGGATGGTGATACCTACTCTACACAACTATATTCCAACGCTGCTGGGGATAACCCTTGGCATGCTACGGTGGCCCAGGTTGGAAACACAAACGCAGCCATATGATTCTGAGCAACCCTTGCATCTTGGGTGTATGAAGGAAGGGTCTTAAAACATTTTGCTAGGCTTCCAGGGAAGCAGGGAAACTTCTCATTTGCCTCTTCAGTCAGTTACCCCACTGTACTCTGCAACACTAAGAATTACCTTTAAAAAAAAGTTAAAAGGAAGAAGAAACAAATGGTGTCCAGAAACTTAACTGAGTACACGTGTGTGTGGTAAAAATTCACTCTGTAAGTTTATCCCATGTACCATTTTCTCTACCGCTATAAAGTTTCATTGGCTATATTTTTTGTTGCTGAGACAATGTAAAAATATATTTTATTCATAGTTTTTAGATAACTTTTCAGAAAACTTAACTACGGTTTAATCAGAGCTTTCTGTTTACTGACTAAGTATATTGTTACATTTTGCTGTTATAGTTAGCAGTCGTAATAGAATCAGTATGTTTGAGAACGTTATACAATACATATTTTCCAAATACACTAAGCTTGTTAAAATGCTATATTGATTGTGCCCTAAAGCAAGTTCTAATTTTGTCTGAACATTTTTCATTTCATTATTTGAATTCACAAAACAAAAACCACGAACTCTGCTTTAAGCAATAATATTGTACATTCTTCTTTCTTTCTTTTATAATACTGACTAGGAAAAGTATGGAAATTTTAGGGTCAAGAGGATAACATAATACAAAGTCACACTTAAAAATCAAAGTAATGTTTAAAAAAACTTGATGCCTAATACCCAGAGCCCACATCGCTATTGCTATTTCCCCCTCTAATTTAGTAACCTGCTCCTCCAATTCAGTTTTATTTCACAAATCAGAACCTAAACTTATTTCACTCCAGTAAGGCAGCAATTTAACAGGAACATGGTCTCTTATATCAAGGTAACCAACGACAGAGCAATGAAAAAAAATTGTGGCAGAAAGTTATACACAGTAAATGCCTTTTGGACTTTCCAGTGAATTATTTTCCAAAAAAAGCAATTTAAGTAAATACCCTAGATGCTATGGTATACAAATATTTGCTTGTGCTATATGCCAACCAAGAGCCTATAATTTTCTAACACATCAGATACTGTAAAATAGCTAAAAAAAAATTAATGTGTCTTATAAATCAAGAAATGCACCACCTCCACTAGCACAACCATACAATTAATCTAGGGATTCAATTATTAAATTCAAAGCTTTTGATAAGTAAAGACCCAAAGGATAGACCAAATAACAAGTTATGTTGCAATAATTCTGTCAGCCAAGTAATGGTTGCTTTAACATCTACTAAAAAGCCTCTAAAATTAACAACTAGGGGTGGTGCATCACCGACTTTCAGGATTATATATTAATTTATATCTCACATCCAAAAATAATTTGGGTTAAAAATTAGGAAACTTAAGAGTGTGAATGGCAAACAGGAAAACCCTGGCTTGAGAAGTAGGCCCAAGTACTGACCTAGGTGTCAGAACAAATTAAAGGTGCACAACTCGATGTTTTGATACTGAGTTTTAGTCTTTTTTTAAAAATTATTTTATTTTATTTTTATTTATTTATTTTTGGTTGAATTGGGTCTTTGTTGATGTGCGCAGGCTTCCTCTAGTTACGGCGAGCGGGGGGCTACTCTTCACTGCAGTGCATGGGCTTCTCACTGCAGTGGCCTCTCCCGTTGAGGAGCACAGGCTCTAGGTGCGCGGGCTTCAGTAGTTGTGGCACACTGGCTCAGCAGTTGTGGCACACTGGCTCAGTAGTTGTGGCTCGCGGGCTCCAGAGCGCAGGCTCAGTAGTTGTGGCACACAGGCTTAGCTGCTCTGTGGTATGTGGGATCCTCCCGGACCAGGGATCAAACCCATGTCGCCTGCACTGGCAGGCAGATTCTTTTTTTTTTTTTTAATAAATTTATTTATTTCATTTATTTATTTTTGGCTGTGTTGGGTCTTCGTTGTTGCACATGGGCTTTCTCTAGCTGTGGTGAGCAGGGGCTACTCTTCGTTGCAGTGCGCGGGTTTCTCATCACAGTGGCTTCTCTTGTCACGGAGCACGGGCTCTAGGTGCGCGGGCTTCAGTAGTTGCGGCTCGCGGGCTCAGTAGTTGTGGTTTGCGGGCTCCAGAGCGCAGGCTCAGTAGTTGTGGCGCATGGGCTTAGCTGCTCCGCGGCATGTGGGATCTTCCTGGACCAGGGCTCGAACCCGTGTCCCCTGAATTGGCAGGTGGATTCTTAACCACTGCGCCACCAGGGAAGCCCCCACAGGCGGATTCTTAACCATTGCACCACCAGGGAAGTCACCTGAGTTCTAGTCTTGATTTGACCGTGGGCATGCCACTTAACCCTTCCAAGCTTTTTTTTTAAAATTTTGGCCGTGCTGCGCGTCTTGCGTGATCTTAGTTCCCTGTCCAGGGATTGAACCCGGGGCCCTGGGAAGTGAAAGCGTGGAGTCCTAACCATGGACCGCCAGGGAATCCCCCAAGCTTTATTTCTCTCACTGGTAAAAAGAGGGTAAGCATACCGACCATGCCTTCTTGGCAGGGATTTAGCAAGGTCTCAAAAATCCTACATGGTCAGGCCCCTGCCCATCTCTCCACTCTCCCCTGAGCTCGCTCCAATCACACTCCTAGACACAACACCTTCACACCCATCTCAGGGCATTTGCCAGAGCAGTTCCCTCTGCCTGGAAGGTTCTCCTCCCAGATTCTCCCATGACTGGCTCCTTCCTGTCCTTCAGGTCTCAGCTCAAATAGCCCCTCCTCAGACAAGCCTTGCTAAGCACCTATTTTACATTCTATACAGCACTTGCAAGGTCTGATATCATCTTACTTCAGTATTCATTTTCTCGATTACTGTCTGTCTGCCCCCCTAGCATGAGCTCCAGGAGTACCGGGAACTTGTCAGTCTTGTTCACTACTGGATGGCCTTGGCACAGAGTGACTCTTGTTCAATGAATATACAATAAGACAAAATTTAAAAGAACAAAACCAAGTGATACCTGACACTAAGATTTTTATGGTAGCTGAATGCTGAATTTCATTCCGGAATTTCAGACTCAGGAGTAACCTTTGCACTTATTTCATGTCCAGTCTAAGTGGGAATTGTTTTCTCAGCGATTCTGAACACTAAGCCATATCGTTCTGCTTAAGGTAGAAGCCAGAGCCACCCAGCAATGCACAACACTTTGTGTCCATCCTTAGGTTGTGAAGACTCTGCCTCTGCAGGTTAATTCCTAAAACACTAAGTACCTACAGTAGGTAAGGGGTGGTGCTGGGCTCTGGGAGGATACCCACTCAGATGACCTCTAGGCAGGACAGTCCAGTGGGAAGAACAGCAGGAAGAGTACATGGCTCACTCTAACCAAAGGCAGACTGTCACAGAGACATTCAAGACAAGCAGGGACTTCCCTGGTGGCTCAGTGGTTAAGAATCCGCCTGCCAATGCAGGGGACATGGGTTCGAGCCCTGGTCCTGGAAGATCCCACATGCCGCAGAGCAACTAAGCCCGTGCGCCACAACTACTGAGCCAGGGCTCTAGAGCCCATGAGCCACAACTACAGAAGCCCATGTGCCTAGAGCCTGTGCTCCGCTACAAGAGAAGCCACTGCAGTGAGAAGCCTGCGCACCGAAATGAAGAGTAGCACCCGCTCGCTGCAACTAGAGAAAGCCCGCGCGCAGCAATGAAGACCCAATGCAGCCAAAAATAGATTAAAAAAAAAGACGAGCAATTTGAGGTGGGCCTTCAGAAGAACACAAAGCAAACCTGTTCCTCTGTCTACACGAATGCCCTTCAGACTTTTTTATGTCAACTGTCATGGGACCCCTTAATTTTCTCTTCTTCAGATAAAAGTCAGCCAATTCCTCTGACCACTTCTCAACTCAAATAACAGTTCCTCCATGAGGCCCTTCCTGTTACCTCCTGAGGAAGAAGCTAAAAGTCATCACTCCTTCCTTGGCCCCCCAGGGGCTGTGTGCCACACAGAGAGACACACAGCCTAGACTGTGAGGCCCCATACTTACCTGTGGACAGAGCTTCTCCCTCTATCTGGACACAGCTCCAGTGAGAGCCTGGCTGTCCCCAACAGCTGACACAGTGCCCTCCACACAGCACACGCTCAGAACACGCCCCACTAATGAATGAAGGAGGATTAGACAGGCAAATTCCCCAGACCCCTTGCTATTCTCTCCATGCTCCTCCGAGTGGTCTCTGAACTGTCCACATCTCTCTGTAAACTCAGTACCCAGAACTAGAGACAAAAATCCAAAAGTGGCACCCTGCAAGATGAAGTCAAACCCAAATGAGATACCCTCCTAATGCAGCCAAGAGAACAGATTTCAGTGGAAACTAGATCTCTTCCACTCTATAAAAATAGAAGTGTGCTAATGCTTATCCGTTCACAAAGACTTCTGCTGGGGACTTAAATTTCTTTATAAAGAAAGCACTTTTATTAAAATAAAATATTAGAAAGAAGTCTTGCTGCTTCAAAACTATTTTTCCCTGAAAGGAGATAGGGTTGAAATACTTAGATTCAGCAAATTCTTACTTGAAATATTACCATAATGTATTGATTTTTACCAGACTCAATTGACTGAAAAGTTGTTTGTGTAGCAATATTGGCCAAACCAATATACTAGAACAATTTTGTTACCCATAGTAATCAAGTGCATTTCTGAAGTATAATTATACTGTCATAAAAATAAAGCCAAGATACCCTTTTCCAAGCAATAAAACAATAGGGGCCATAAAACAGGAAGAAGAAAAAGGCTAAATAAATGAGATTTTTTAAAATGAAATTTAGTGTCTTTCAAAAACACCGCCGCCTCCTCTTCCTTCCCTTAAGCCAAGGTTAGCAGAAAATGATCAATACTTCAATCTCAATAAACTATTTCAATAATAGTTAATTCGGGTGGAAACAGAGTCTGAAAATCTCTGCTCAGCGACCTGTGACATCCTGTCATGTTGGCTGGACGCCAATAATCCATCATTGCCATAATGGATATGAGCATGTGTGAAGTTATGGGAACATGGAGATGGGGCAGCAAAGGTGCGAAAGGCGTAGAGAATCAGGAGCTCAGGTTCATTCTTCAGATTCTAATCAATACAATACATATTATTGTATGAAACAAACCTATAACGGTGAATGCTGAGAGAGGGAGAGAGGGAAGCATACATAATTAATTTTATTTGACAAATACTCATTGATTTTCTGAAAATATTAATATCCTTGCTTGTCACATGATACTATAATACAATCCAGCTATATACAAGTTATTTAATTTTACATTAAGATGATATCTTGTTTGCTTGTTTAAAATATGATCTTGGCTGCAAGGAAAAGGCACTTCATTTGATTGGAAATTTAAAGTTAAAATAAATCAAACAATCACCCTAGCTCTTGGGTCAATATCAAAACCATTTAAAAACTACTCTTAATTTACAAGATGCACTTCAGCGAAAAAACATAAAGGAGTGGGGTCATTGATACAGTTGTCAGAGAAGCTGGGGTTAGGCCTACGGCTGTTATGGTTTCGCACCTTCAGGTTGTTTGGTGAAAAGGGAAGTGAGAGTTTTTCTGGGTATTATGTGGTTCCCAATGTTTTTCATCAGGGAATCTCTTTGTTATGCTTTCCCCTCAGGGATCCTATGTTTTAAAATATTTTGTTTACTAAACAGCATTTAATTAGACAACAATTCATGTGTTTTCTTATTTTCTATAACTGACCACCACAGCTTCTAATTTTCATGAAATAAATCATATTAAGTGTAATGAGCTGATATAATTCCAGCCCCGAAACAAAAATGTAATGTTTTAGTTGGCCTGTACAGCCATATCATGAGGGCAGAATACAATTTAATAGCTCCTGTGATCTCAATTACCATCGCCAAGGACCATCTTCACCCTATCGCCCAAAAATATTTCATAAAAGTGGTAAGACAACAGAAATGAAGAGAGACCAACACCTTTGAGAATTATTATCCCCTCCCTCTTCTCTTGTCTCTAGATATGGTCAAATTAATTCTTAAATAATGGTATATGTCCAATCTTCAAAATGCCATGTAGTCAGCATATATGCTGCTGATTAAACCACTGAGAAAATTCTACCACAAACCCAGGTTAGACCCTTGACTGTACCGTAGGAAGCAGCTGGATTTAGAAAGTTCACTGGTGTTTTCCAACACCTAGAGATTAGAATACATGGCCAGAAAGCTGACAACTTGAGTCTTAGCCTGAATAATTTGCATTAAGGAAAAAGATAACGTAACAGATGATCCTTAAGTGCTTGCTGGCTAACTGACTTAGCACGACCTAAATCCTAAGAGTTAGATACTACTTCATTTCTGGACCCAAAGCTTATGTGACTCCATCAAACAATGCACTGAAGGAGCAAAGGACCTGAGTGACTGGCCTTCATTATCACAGAATGTTTCCAAAGTAACTGGGCCTATTAATTACTTTCCTTTCCACGTGACATACTGTCCAAGAAAAACGGACAGTAACTAGGATGTTGGGTTAATGGAAACCAAATACTCCAAGTTTTCATATTTGAAAGAAAATTAATCATTCAAACATATGCCCTTAGTTTAGAAATCCCTACTCTTCTCGGTGAATGTTCTAAAACAATTACACAGTCTCAAAATCATGCAGCCT
The DNA here is from genome assembly GCF_949987535.1 of Balaenoptera acutorostrata. NCBI lineage: Eukaryota > Metazoa > Chordata > Mammalia > Artiodactyla > Balaenopteridae > Balaenoptera > Balaenoptera acutorostrata. Next base: position 69,896,016 of record NC_080066.1, read on the forward strand.
CTAAAACTAGCTAGGCATGGGGAGGATCCAATTAAAGAGCTCTACTAAAACCTCCTTGGAAAAAACCTCCACCTGCCTCATTCTCATTCCAGCCAGCACATATAAAGCATCTATTCTATCCTTAGGACAGTGCTGGGTACACTAGAAAATACAAGGAAACACAATGGACTCTGCTTGACCTTGAGAAACAACACTGCCTTGGGGAAAAACAGAGTGAAAGGAAGAGATGCTATGTAGAGTGCTGGCTTTGCCACATGAATGTGAGCTCTAGCTTCTTCCAGTGGAAAAATGTGCTTACCATTATACCAGCTGTCCTATAGCAATTTGAAATTAACTATGATAAAAGAGAATATACCTTGAAACTCTGAAAAGAATCATTCTATTTAATATATAAGATATAATAATAAATCATATTCATGAGGCAACTAGAGAATAAAAGGAAACAAAGAAGTGTATGATGTATCATAACATAATGTAGAACTTCTCAAAGTTAATTCAACACAACTCTAATTCTGTGAGATATTTATAGATGTTCCTCAAAAAAAGAATCCCATGGCCAAGTAAGCACAGGAAGCCCAGAGATTAACGATTTGTCTATCACTGGTACTATCACGAACAGTAGCTAACATTTAGTAAGTGTCAGTTACAGTGCTAAGTCTTTTCTATGGAACATCTCATTTAACTTCACAGTAGCTTTATAAGATAGGTATTATAGGTATTATTATCCCCATTTTACACATGGGGAAACTGAGGTAGAAGATGTTATGTAACTTTCCTAAGGTCACACAAGCTAGTTAGTGGCAGGTGCAGGATTCAAACTCAGAGCCTCCACATTTAACTGCAACACATACTGTTCTCTACTTCCCCCAAGTTTTCGAAATTTATTGTGAATCTACCAGAAGGGAATAGAACATGTGTGTTTCCTGATTTATTTTTGTGGAGCAACTTGTAGCACTCTGGGAAATGGAGCAATAATTAAAGTGTGTTCATTTCCCTTTCTTAAATTATTCTTCTTCCTAGGCTTGGGCTATACTTTAGTCTAGGGTATTTCCTTTATGATCTATTTCATCCGAACTAGTAATCCAACAGATACCACAATTTAAAATTACCTGCCTAGATCACTATCATAATAGTAGTGCAGCAGGGGACTACACACAGAATCCACATTTGGTTTAAATATCTGGGCCCAGAAATGCATATTGTATAACTGAGGAGAACATCTAGACTTAAAGGATGAAAATGTGATCAACTATTAAATAATATATATTGCAGTTACACAATATATCCCTTGAAACTCACAACATCCCATCAAGTGGAGCAAATAAGACTGAAATATTAAACTTTTGCTTTAGATTTATTATTCTTTATAAGAAAAAAATTAAATAGGCCCATTAGGCAGTTTTGCTACCAATGAGTGGATTTTCCAATATTTTCTTCATCTAGTTTATGTAGCATAAACTGTAATGTAATCATTTTTGTTTGAAAAATCACAGTTTTTATAGTCAACACCATTAAGGTAAACTTAGTATAGGAGAAAGTCAGTCATAACACACCAAACACTTAGTTTTATAGAGACTTCAGTAAAGTGGCTTTTCATTTCCTGATGATTATACAATTTCTTTGTGCTGAACTAAAAGTCAGGGATATAAGAACAACACAAATTGAAACCCAGACAGAAATGAAGACCAATGATCAATGATAAGTGGTTATGCAATTTGATATCTTCATGTCTTTCCCCTTAAGAATCACCTAGGCAATAAGTGAAATGTCTTCTTTTTTTATAAGAAATCTATTACATAAGATAAAGTACTAAAATGATCATGATACTGCCACTCACCCTCCATAAACAACCACTGTCAAAAACATACTAAATCTTACAATACATACTGAGCATTAGCAATGGTAGCTAACTAAATGAACCCAGGATAAGTCGCTAATGTCACCGCAGCATCCTAGCAAACTGAAGAACTCGTGCTTAAGGATGTCCCCTTGGATACTGTGGCCCTAATAAAAAGAAAATGTCTAGCCATGCTTCTTAGCTAAAAACAACATAACCCAGGCGAATGGGGAGTTATTGTTGAATGGGTACAGGGTTTCAGATCTGCAAGCCAAAGAGTCCTGCAGATGGATGGTGGGGATGGCTACACAACAGTGTGAATGTACTTAATGCCACTGAACTGTAGACTTAAAAATGGTTGCGATTGTAATTTTTATGTTATGTGTTTCTACCACAATTAAGAATAATAGTTAAAGAAAAACAACACTAACATAATTTTATGTTGTAATTTTTCCTTGCTGGATGGGCATATTATTTCCACTTCCCTGTATCCCCTCTCCCCTTTTTTTATAAACCTGTTTTAAGATAAAAGGTTAAAATTTTAATATCTAGGATATTACTTCTAATAAAAATTATCTGCTGGGGTTTGGTGGTCTTATGCTTTCTCCCTTCTAGAATAAACCAGGACAGTAAATTCACAATAGGCCTTCAATTTAAAAATAAAAACATGCTTGAGAATCAAACATTTGGTGAAACAACACAAATAAGTAGGTTAGGAGTCTAAAGAAATGTTTTTGGATTCTATTCGACCAATAAAAGGAGTCGAAAGAGTTGCTAGACATCTTTTCTGTTTTATTACATCTGAACACCAGCATAAAAGCATTAAGAAAAAGAAAGGTTGAGACTTTGAAAACCGCTCCCTCCAGGGAACTCAAGAGAAGCAAATTGGAGTGTACATGTTCCTTCTTATTTCTAAAGGTACCTGAACCCAAGAACCTTCAGGACAGGGTAAAAAGTCAAGTCAGATAAGAGTGAGGAAGAGAAGACTAGGACGAAGAGATGCTATTTATGCAGTACTGGGGGACTGCATGGGAAGGAATGCTAGTATGATCCACGGAAGGACAACAAACTTTTTGGACACATGAGGCATCACACATTTTAAGGGCAAGACCCAAGGATTGTGAAAGAAATGTGTTATTATTTAATTCTCTGAATTATCATAGTGGAAGCACTTAACTTTCAGACCAACTATTCACCATAGTCAGTTATCTATAGGAAAAAACAATCCAAATATGTAAGCATACATTCTTAAAGGACTATGTTAAAGGACTTTAGGAGAAAGGACTCACATCCTGGCTCTACCTACAGAGAGGACTGAAGCCCTGGGTGGGGGACTGGATCAGATAACTTTGAAGGAGCTTCTAACCCTGAAAAATCTGATTCTGTGCCAACGCTGCATCTGTGTGGAGGATGTTCTGGAATTTTAGGATGTGACCTTTCACATTCATGGGCAACAGGGCGATTTTGCAACAGGGCAATTTTTATCTGTATTCATGTCATTAGTAAGAACTTAAAATTCTAAGAAAATCAGTAACCAGTTAAACATAAATTAAATAATTTACAACTTTGAAAATATATATTAATATCAATAGTAAAACATCTAAGGTAAAAACACAATCATAATGTGATGCAGGGTTAGTGTACATATGGAAAACAGCTCTCTGGAGGAAAGCTTTATTACTCCCTCAGGGCTTTCTTACAGAGTATGGATTTTTTAATTCCTAGTGGAATATTTTTCATACACCATTGCAGACTATTAAGTACCAGACATTACATTATGTAGTTTAAACTTTGCACTACTGCACGAGAAAGACTTCCCTGTTGAGAGAACTATTTTTTACGGTTTGCATTTTTTAATATGAAAATGAACACTTCTTCAGGGTAAGATCACTGCAATTGGAATTTGGGAGAATTTTATAACTTAACATATTCATCAATGTGTAGAAATTCTCTCAGGGAGTAAGGTGAGGAGAGAAGGAAACACAACAGGAAGAAGGCTTTTTAATAACTGAGTGTTGACACAGGGCAAAGCAATGGTATTTATAAGGTTTGTCTTCCACTGGGCATAGCTGTACATACACAGGCAGGGGACTAGCATAGGGTGCTAGCAAGTTAAAAAAAAATAAAAATAACGGTGTTAAAGAGCGAAGGAAAAAAATACATTAAACTTCAAGCCGGTTAAAGGTATACTTGCTAATGGTGGACTATTAAATGCTCACCCAGGAGAGATGCAGACTCAGAAATATTAAAAAGGCAATATAAATGCACTTTTCCAAGCAATTCCTGAGAAAATAGATTCCTTGCAGAATTTTGGAGTCAAATGTGGACATAAAATCTAAGCACTGGTGGTCATTTAAAAATCTTTGCCATGGAGAACTTGGATACCCACATTTGGCAAAAGTGGATAGAAAGTTTAAACAAAATTGACTACTCACTTGTAGACTGTGCCTCCGTTGCCATGACCAAGAGTGTCTCGATACCGTATGTCTTGTTCATTCATCTCCACAAGAAAGAAAGAAAAACAAAAAGGGTGTCATGCTGTGGATGGAAATGTCAAGGAAAAGCAACTCTGGGCCATAAACAACAAGCAGTCTGGGTCATTTCAAGTTCAGCTGCAAGAACGAGAAGATCAATACAACATTTGCTGTCCAATTTATAAAAGACGATACCAAGGGACAAAGTGATGGAAAGTTTAATGACAATTTGTTTGCCTGGGTCATTTCATTAAAGTTTGATAAAAGGTGTCAAAATGGAATGATATAACATAGCTCAAAAGGGTCAGGTCAGAGATACTGATAAGAACACAGTCTCCAGCACTACATAACCACTGCCAAACAGCACTGCACATAACCAAAGTCAAACTTGGCAAGAAAACACACACACACACACACACACACACACACACTTCTAGTAATCCAATGCACAATTTGTAAATAAATCAGCCCCTGAAAACTCCTCAAGTGACCCTCTAATTAACATTAAACAAACTAACTGAATAATGTTAACGATTTTCCTAGAGTAGATATAGCCTTTTTTTGAAAATGATAAATTAGTACACAGCAATAGCTGGGTAGAAATCTTATGCTCATGGAAAAGTGCTAAAGCAATGCACTTTAAAATGCACATATAGTCAAATATTATAATGCATAAAAGGAAAACAGATAGGCATGTGATTCATATAAAGTCATTTTTGTAATTTATTATGTAAAACAGTATGTGCATTTTCCCAGGTTCTGTAAAACTATTATACCACAAATACTACTCTCATTTGAATCGTGAATAGAAGTGAACTATTTTAGTACCCAAAAAATAATGTTTTAGAGTTTGAAAGAACTCCCTAAATAATTATTTATCAAATGACTTTAAGACTAGTCAGATTCTATTTGAGGCATTCAGTAACTTTCTACACACTGGTCCAGTTGCTTAAAAATTAACTGCCAACTTTATTCACTAAGTGGATTCAATAAAGGTGTTATTTTCCATATAGCTAAAGCTCGGGAAAAGCCATAGTAAGCCCTGAAAAAAAAATCAATTTCCAGGGAATTGCACTGCCTTGCATGGGCAGAAAATGGATGGAGTTTTTAATTCAATATCACCTGGAAAAAAATAGTTTGCTTTCAGACCATTATAGTAAAGCTTTAAATATTTTGCTCTACTCTGAACTTCCACCAATGGAATAAAGCAAGGTTCCATTTATCAAGGGAAATATTTTTGTCTATACATTTCTGAGGTTGAAGCTTCAGAGAGCTGTGATAATTAGGAACATAGTGCAGGTAACAGAAACAGCTTCCTTTCCAAGCCATTCTGCCAAACCCTAAAAGAATATTGACAGATTAATGTATAAAGGCCAATTCAGCAACCCATTTAATTGTAGTAAAACCTGACTGACGTAATTTGCAATTAGCTAGTTACTATATTTAGGGTCAGAGGCAAAATGACAGACAAGTCAGAAAAATTGGCAACAATTTTCCTATTTGAGGGAAACTCTGTTCTTCATTATATGTGGCACGAAGAAAGAAAACAAAATCTCATTATTCTGGACCAAAAAACAAATTTTAAAACAGCATGAAGAAAAGTAGCACATCAAGTTGAGATGCTAAATAAACTAGCAGAGTTGCTACTGGGTTTAATTTGATCAAAGGGTGTAAGAGATACATATGTAAATAGCAGTATCTATTGGCAGGTACAAATAGGCTAATTCCTTGAAAACATTCCTCAAGGTAGTCCAAACATGACTCTAACAACCTAATTTGTACTATTAACTTGCTTAACAAGCTGCACCCTCATCACAGCCTGAAGTAAATTTTACTCACTCAACGTCTACAAATTCTGAATTGGTGGCACTGCAATTTAAGGGTAAGCAGGATGTAGCTACAGGATCCAGGCTCTGGAGAGGTCACAACCTGTGATTATATTCCCTCCACCTCCACCACTCCAGGTAAAAGGACCAGTAGTTTCCTCTTAGAAAAATATAAACATAAGACTCATTGATATTATACATTCCAATGATATACTGTGAGAGACCTAGGACTTCGGAGGGGGCTTGATTTTGTGGGATTTTGTTGGAGGCAGAAAAGGCAAAGGGGCAGGTCTCTGAGCAGCTTCAACCACTATAATCCCAACACCATAGTCTTTTTTAACTTTAATACCCACTAGGTTGAAAAGAGAAGTGGAGCAGCCACCCACCCAGCACTCCAACCTAACCAGGAGTGGCAGATGTAAAACAAAATAGGCAGGGGATAAGCTGAACGCTCCAGAGAGGTGGGGGATGATGTTGTGGACGCCGTATGGGGCGTGCGGGGGTGTGTGTGCACGCACGTGCATGCGCACGCTAACACAATGTTTAGGCAAATTCAAGGGTGGAAATTTGGAATCCCTCAGATAATGAGAAAGATTTTAAGAGTCTCATAAAGATAAAAATGGTTTTAAAAAATAAGTTCTAGAACTACGTCACTCAAAAAGACAGTATCCATAAAAAATTGTTTCGACACTGTTTTAAAGTTTTATATAGACATTTGCCTGGCCTATAAATTGATTGATAGATTTTTCTATTTAAAAATATCAGATCTTTTTTCTTTTTGCTTATTTGAATCTTCCAATTTTTATAGAGTATTCAAATATTATTCACGTTAAAAATGTTTTAAAAAGGAAAACTATTAGAGTCAAGCTTATAAACTGATCACAAACGAATTTTGAGAATTTTGTATATCTAATCAAAATGGATTACTTTAATTGATCTTAAATATAAAAAAATCATTAAAGGGATCAACAAGTAGCTAATAACATTTCTGCCTTTTTAGTTTAGAAGAGCATATTATTCAACTTTTCAAAATGAAGCATAGGAACAGTACTCATTATGATACAAAAGTGGGATTTATAAGCCTACAAAGTATAACATTTAAATATTACAGTTGGGATCAAGCATCATAAAAATCACGCACTTTTACAACATTTTAAACATATAACCGAATTCGTTTGGGTCATATAACTAGTAAATAGCAACTAGCCAAGGTGAGAACTCAGTCTTTCAGGTTACTCTGCTCAGTGCTCTATCTTAGCAGCTGATCTCATGTGTAAGTACAGAGGGACATCCTCTCCATCAATGGTCCCTGGTCCATAGGAAGGAAAATAATCAAATGAAGGGCACTCAAAAGTTAAAAGCGATTTCATCAACTACGATATTTGTTTTTAAGAAGAGAAATCACATAGCTCTTTAGATAAAAAAGAGGTAAAAGAAAGTTTTTATTCAATAAAGATACCAAATAATTTTTAAATACAAATCAGTTTCCTTGTTTTGACTAAAAAAAAGCAAATAAAAGGCAGAATACAGAATAATAGATGTGAGGGAGGAGGGAGAAAAAACCCTGACAGTTACAATGACGTGTCAACTGCCGCAACAGCAAATGACCTGGGAGAGATGATTGGCACTGGGCTCTGCTGCTGCTGCTGAAAGAGAGGTGGGGGCTGTGAAAGAACGTGGACGTGACACCCCAGGGGGCGGAAAGGTTGTGTCTGTGCGGGGAGGGGAGGTGCCACGCAGCTTGGACTTGCACAGTCTCATCTATGTTTAGGTCTTCGTATGGGATCTGAGACGAACCATAAGAATCTAAGAGTTTTATATACTGGTAATAGGACACTCTTTAAAGCTAACTTTACAGTCGAATACTATTTTTCTTCCTCCTTTTTTTTTTTTTCTAAACACAGAAAGTTTTTTAAAGGCATCTGAAGTTCTCAAAATAACAGCCAAACATGAAGCAGGATTAGAATTATTTCCAGTTTTGTGACTTCACAGTACATTTATACTTGATTTACCAGAAACAGAAAAATACTGTCACCCTCTCCTACAAATTATAAAAAACAAACAGAGGAAAGACAACTTCAGAGATGCAAAGGTCAAAGTCATACATCCTTGGAGTGACTGCACTTTTTTAATCCTTTAAATTGACCCACTGGGCCATTTCTAATCAGTTTCAAATCAAGGGCCAATGTTAAACAGATGATACCGCACTACAACTGAAATGGGAAAAACACACCCAGAAAACACATCAGTGGTACTGATTTATAGCTCTCAGTACAACTTGCCAAAAATACCTTATGATTTGTTTTTTTTTTAAAGCTGGAAAAAAGGAACCCTCCCTCACAAAGCGATTACAGAAGAACAATGTCTCCACTCCAAAGACTAAATGTTAAACTTTTTAAAGTGTTTAATATAATGTTAACGAAATTAATGGGGAAAATGAAATGGAATTCAATTATAGATCAGCAAAGAAAATATTCTTTGTTTATTGTCTGCCTGTGTTAAGAAGAATCAGTACCTATTGCTTATAAATCATTAAAATAAAAAAGCTCAATTAATCCTTATTTTATATGTAAAGGTCTGACAGAACTAGTCCTATCACCAGACCTTTGCTTCACAAATCGAAGCAATAATAGTTTCAGAAAGCAGTCACACTCTATGAGCAGACAATTGGAGAGATTTAGTAAATCCCACTTTATAGAGCAGAGACTAATCGGAAAACACAAGCCAGTCAAATGTTTCTTATGAACTGTTGACACTATATCAATGCTGAATCAATTGGTGGCATTTACTCTGAGTGACAGAAAAGAAATAAATATTTATATCACATAACCTATATCAATGAACCCAGGCAGAAAGCTATTTCTAACCTGTCAATATTTGATTATCTTGAAGAATCATGTCCCTTTCTTTTAATGATTAATATGAATTCCTTATTAAATCTAAGTGGAGGCTAGTGGAAAGGCAAATCATTATTAATGCTTGAGAGCATAAACCACTAAAATAAAAAACTATGCTCAAGTGTTAAAGTATCGTTAAATGTGACTTACATCTTCCATATCAAGTGGTGTCAGTGTTCAGCCCAGAAATTTATTGATGCCACAACTGTGCACATTACCTCACTGCAATGCAATCTCACTCACTCTTTAGTTACCTGATAGCACCAAGAACTGAGGAAATAAGAGGAGGAGGTATTTTGAAGACTTCCAAAGGTGGGAGTTCTTTGTTTTGTACTGTTCGTTTTCGTGAATAAAAGTAAACATAACAATGGCTAATCCTTAAAAGAAAGGAAATGCCATACTGTTTAATGTGGGATTATCACATTCCCAAGGGAAAGCAATAAACAATCTTTAAGTGTCAAAAATCATTGCCATGACAATCTTCCACCAAAGAGAATCTCCTAACCAAGACCACTAAGATATTTATGGTACTAGGTTCAGAACACTAGAAATATTTCAGAATGTTTATTTTTTGCCCTGGAAATAAACTGTTTTTCATTTTTGAAAGAGGAATCTATGACAGGTTATTTTCCATTGCCTGGGTTGAACAAATGTAGTTAAAGCTTCTTAATTTATGTCAATTTTGAAATATATTTTCCAGCTGAAGAACACTAGTAACGCACACATAAATTACAGTTAGTAACTAGGATGCAAACATGTTGGAGATACATAAATATCGTAGGCTCAATATTTCAGCTCTTAGTCACGTTAACGCCAAGTGCTGGAGATGTGTAAGAAATACACCTGCACAACCATGTATGCTTCCCTCCAGGGGGAGAAAAGGGAGAACAAGAGGACAATAATGGGCTTGGCAGTGACCAGAAGGAGAGAGAAGGGCAACCAGGTTTTGTTTCATGTTTCTGAAAACATGCAGGGCACTAGGGGAACATGTATGCGGACCTCAATCTAAACAAAACTTTGGCTGCTTAAAGTTAAAAGTACTATTAGATAAATATGAAACATGGGGACCATTAAGATTATACATACAACATACATACATATGTTGCATATACATACAACACCAGATTCTCCTTAGCCATATATTGGATAGTTAAGGACTAGAATTCACACACTCTAGATGATGATCAGATGTCAAAACCAGATCAACTTACTTTTTCTAACTGTATTCAAGGGATTACGGGCTAAACAAGTAAGGCTTCCAGAAGTACCACCATACAGTCCTTGTTTTAAGGCATGCACATCTATTAGGCCACAAAGTTACAGGTGATATTAAAGGACAAGCATGAGGACCCAGCTTTGTCTTCTTGACATGCTCCACTACAAGTACTTGATTCATGAAATGCCAATGAGGATTGGAGAGGTCAGCATGTGAAGGCACTGAATAAGCATCTGAGATAATTAAGATTTCAGCCTTCGAAACATGGACGGGAAGTGAACAGCAGTTAAGAAAATCAATAAGAGTCTTTTATTTGCGGTGACACAGATGTCTCAGTCAATAGAGCCTAATAGGCAGGCTTGATCGCAATGGACAGGCGCCCTGCCTCCAAGGCTATCAAAGGGCTTCCTCTATAACAAACATTAAAACGCATTTATGTTGCTATTGAAGAATCGAGGACCCTGTAGGTAGCTTAATTTACCAGTGTATGTTTAAAAGCACTATACTATTTCAGATGTGTCCATTTACTTGAATCAAAATTAGTGAGAAATAACTGGGCTGCCGGCCTGTTTATCCCTCACTGGCTGGAGTAGGTCATTCTGCTTTAGATGACCAGTCAACTAGGCAAACTGAGGGTTCCTGAAGCCCAGGAATTTTAAATGCCAAAGGTCTGCTGTGACTCTGTTCCCCTAAAAAGCCAGTGTTAGTTTCAGGACAAAAGAAGGAACTAAGGTGAGAAAGTAACAGTTTCTCTTTTTCTCCTTAAAGATAAAGAAACAGTCACCTCAGGATGCAGGGCCATTTCAACAACCCATGGGTTGACACACTTGTTCCGAACTGATTAACTTTTTTTACACCGCGCTGGCAGCAGGGTGTGTGCATGGTACTTCAACCTGCTGGGAGTGAAACCCATTAGCACAGTTTGAAAAACGTGTTGCAAATTGTTCTGCCAATCAAATTAAGCGTGTAATTCATTTATGACAAGAAGAAATGTACAGACCCTTTATCTGTTTATTAAGTTTATGGATACAAAAACTAGACAGCACTAAGTTATTACTATAGTCTTAATACGTAATGACACCTACCTGGCCATTGGCTAATATTTTTTTCAGTTCAGCAGAAGACTTCTTCAAGCTGAAAAGAAAAGACATAGTTTTTAATGGCAAGTTCATCAGCACCTTTGAACACCACTGAAAATTCCAGACTAAAACACATTTTTGTTTTAGGTGTAGACATAGACTACACTACTCTTTACATCCTTCTCCCTACATAAAATATTTTCTAAAGTAACTGGCCAAATGGCAAAGGTATCGATAAGAGACTGAAACCCCGTTAGTAATCTAAAGCAATAAAAAAGCCTACTGTCATAATGAAGCTAGGCTATTGTATGGACTATTTCAGAGACCTCTTTTTGCTATTAGTTCTGCTGCCTCTGAGTAGCCTTACAGTGGTTATTTTATGTGGACTCTGTCATCTGCTAAATATCAAGTACTTAACAATGCACTCTTAGAATGTTCACAGCAAACAAAGACTATAGAACTTCAAAAGATAAAATAATTTAAGTCCTGATTTTTTACTATAGTTAAAATTTACAATTCAGCTTCCTGGGAAGCAAATGTGTAATAGAAATAAATCCTGGTACTCACTAGCTGTGTGCTCTGGAACAAGATACTTACCCTCTCTGAACCTCAATTTCCCCTTTCTATAAAATGGGGGAAATATCAACATTACAGTGTAACCAACAAAATTAAATATTACAAAAAGCCCTAGCACCTGTTTCTTGCACATAGTAAGTATTAAATCAATTTTAGCTGCCTTCTCTTTCCTTTCCTTCCCTGTAGGTATGAAACCCAGCTTCCATAGGGTATGTAAGAAATATGGAAATCTTCTTCTCTGGACATTTATCACTATGTAAACATTTATGTGGATGAGTTTAGGGAAAGTGGCCAAAGGATGCTGTGAAGTCCTTCTAGCTTTATGATGAGTTATACCTGTACACATCCTCCCAGTTAGCAGAGTGGTGCATAAAATAATACCTCCTCCCATCAATGTTCTAATATGAAATTTAAAGCTTGTTAACTCTATCCTTAATCTATCTACTCTAACCCTCTACCCACCTGCCAAATTAACTCTCCTCCCTTTGGTAGTTATCTGTAGATACCTTTCTTCCCACCACACCCTCTCCCAAGACTGGAAGCTCCCTGAGAACAGATACCACATCTTACTCACCTCTCTATATATTCCATTTCCTTCCCACTCTTGAACCTAGCCCAATGACTTGGCACATACTAAGTGTCTGATAAATGATAGTCATTATTCTGGTTATTATATGGTAATAACACACACACACACACACACACATACACTCATTTGGTACCTTTAATAAGTTATATTTGAGAAAACCTCAGACTTCAAGTTTGACCACACTCACCATTCCAAGTTATAATTATTTTTCTTAATAAATACTTCTTAAACTTCTGCTACGGTCAAATGCAAACTATGGAGCCCTAGCCTCTACTTTCCCCAGATTTCATAAAACATGCCTTCAGCCAATGATTCTAAACTTTAATAACATCCTCTCAAGTCTAAGAATTCATGTACTCAAGTGGCAATTAAGAATACTGCAGAATGGGACTAAAGCTGAAATACATCCCCCCCAAAATAAACAACTGCCTAAGATCAGTCCAGTTGAAAACAAAATATTAGCCTCTATCATTTCCTGAGTGATGACCATGTGCCACGCACTGTGCTAAATGCTATTACTTAGTATCCTGATCTAATCCTCACAGTAACTACCCCCTGTGGGTATACCCTGTGGGGGAAAGTTATTCCTGATACATAAAGAAAACTAAGGTACGGACCTTGTTCAAAGTCTGTCTGTCTTACACACATACTTTTTTTTTCTGGAAAACATTTGGATCCTGATATTGCCATAAATGGTCCCAATTTAATATTTGTAATTATTATAAAAACAGAAATGACCAAACAATGCTCAGGCAATGTTTCTCCACAGATATTCCATTATGTCATGCAACTTGAAATAATAACATTTTGATTCATTGCATTTACAAAACACCTTTCATCCAAGAAACAAAACGTGATTCCTTAAAACAACTTCATCAATCTTCTTAACACCAGAGGTAGATAGATGGAAAATTTAATCATCCTAATTTTATAGAAGGAGAAAGCCAGAATGTTTAGGTTAAGGCTGTGCCTTGGCAGTGGGACGTGAATTCAGTAATTATGGTTTAGGAACACCATGTGGATTAGTAAGCTCAGTTTAATAAACATATCCACCTAAGGCAAAGACCAATTCATGCTTTGAGAGTAACAGAGGAAAAAACTGATTTTATTCATTATGTCAGTATCTGGCTATGAACTTTGTCTGGTAAAAAATTATATTTATATATCCTGGCAATTCCTTTGTGCCCCAGTTTACTCAATGTTTTATTTTTATTTATTTATTTATTGGCTGCATTGGGTTTTCATTGTTGCACACGGGCTCTCTCTAGTTGTGGCAAGCAGGGGCTACTCTTTGTTGCGGTGCGTGGGCTTCTCATTGCAGTGGTTTCTCTTGTTGTGGAGCACGGGCTCTATGCACGCAGGCTCAGTACTTGTGGCTCATGGGCTCTAGATCGCAGGCTCAGTAGCTGTGGTGCATGGGCCTAGTTGCTCCACGGCATGTGGGATCTTCCTGGACCAGGGCTCGAACCTGCATCCCATGCATTGGCAGGCGGATCCTTTTTTTTTTTTTTTTAAACATCTTTATTGGAGTATAATTGCTTTACAATGGTGTGTTAGTTCCTGCTTTATAACAAAGTGAATCAGCTATACATACACATATATCCCCATATCTCCTCCCTCTTGTGTCTCCCTCCCATCCTCCCTATCCCACACCTCTAGGTGGTCACAAAGCCCAGAGCTGATCTCCCTGTGCTATGCGGTTGCTTCCCACTAGCTACCTATTTTACATTTGGCAGTGTATATATGTCCATGCCACTCTCTCACTTCGTCCCAGCTTACCCTTCCCCCTCCCCGTATCCTCAAGTCCATTCTCTACATCTGCATCTTTATCCTGTCCTACCCTTAGGTTTTTCAGAAAAAAAAAATTTTTTTTTGATGCCATATATATGTGTTCGCATACAGTATTTGTTTTTCTCTTTCTGACTTACTTCTCTCTGTATAACAGACTAAAGGTCCATCCACCTCACTACAAATAACTCAATTTTGTTTCTTTTTATGGCTGAGTAATATTCCATCGTATATCTGTGCCACATCTTCTTTATCCATTCATCTGTCAATGGGCACTTAGGTTGCTTCCATGTCCTGGCTATTGTAAATAGTGCTGCAATGAACATTGTGGTACATAATTCTTTTTGAATTATGGTTTTCTCAGGGTATATGCCCAGTAGTGGGATTGCTGGGTCATATGGTAGTTCTATTTTTAGTTTTTTAAGGAAGCTCCATACTGTTCTCCAGTGGTTGTTATCAATTTACATTCCCACCAACAGTGCAAGAGGGTTCCCTTTTCTCCACACCCTCTCCAGCATTTATTGTTTGTAGATTTTTGGATGATGGCTATTCTGACTGGTGTGAGGTGATACCTCATTGTAGTTTTGATTTGCATTTCTCTAACGATTAGTGATGTTAAGCATCCTTTCATGTGTTTGTTGGCAATCTGTATATCTTCTTTGGAGAAATCTCTATTTAGGTCTTCTGACCATTTTTGGATTGGGTTGTTTGTTTTTTGATACTGAGCTGCATGAGCTGCTCGTAAATTTTGGAGATTAATCCTTTGTCAGCTGCTTCATTTGCAAATATTTTCTCCCATTCTGAGGGTTGTCTTTTCATCTTGTTTATGGTTTCCTTTGCTGTGCAAAAGCTTTTAAGTCTCATTAGGTCCCATTTGTTTTTGTTTTTATTTCCATTTCTCTAGGAGATGGGACAAAAAGGATCTTGCTGTGATTTATGTCATAGAGTGTTCTGCCTATGTTTTCCTCTAAGAGTTTTATACTGCCTGGCCTTACATTTAGGTCTTTAAATCCATTTTGAGTTTATTTTTGTGTATGGTGTTAAGGAGTTTTAATTTCATTCTTTTACATGTAGCTGTCCAGTTTTCCCAGCACCACTTATTGAAGAGGCTGTCTTTTCTCCATTGTGTATTCTTGCCTCCTTTATCAAAAATGAGGTTACCATATGTGCGTGGGTTTATCTCTGGGCTTTCTATCCTGTTCCATTGATCTATATTTCTGTTTTTGTGCCAGTACCATACAGTCTTGATTACTGTGGCTTTGTAGTATAGTCTGAAGTCTGGTAGCCTGATTCCTCCAGCTCCATTTTTCTTTCTCAAGATTGCTTTGGCTATTTGGGGTCTCCTGTCACCTCCTTTTCTCCTATCACTCCTACTGTTCTCCCCACCTTTCCATTCCCTCCCCCAGCCCAGCACCCCTCCCTGGGCTCCAGCCTAACTGGCCTCCTTCTGAACACATGGAGCTCCTTTTCCACCCAAGGGCCTTCACTTACACTCTCCCCACCCTCTGAAATGCCCTTCTCTGGCTCTTGATGTGGCTAGGTATTTCTCATCCTTCAGGCCAAAGTGGAATGCCACTCTCCCCTGGGCACCCCGTCCAAATCTAAACACAATCCTGCCCAGTATTCTCTCACTTCAAAATCTGCTTGTTTCCTTCATAACACTAATTATAAAGTATAATTATTTGTATACTGGGGGGAGGTGGTCTGTATGCCTATGAGACAGCAAGCTCCAGAGGATAAGGACCACATTGTATTCCTAGTGGGTAGGACAGCACTGAATAAATAGGAGGCACTCGATAAATACTTTTGATTAGTTATCAATATGGGGCACAGAACATGGCCAACCTAGGGTGGCATATTAAAATCACCTGTAGGACTTTTTCAAACTGCATTCCTCCCATAACAAAAATCACTTCTGGAGCAAACTACCATTACTATTTGGGAGGCTGTCATATCCCTAAAGGAAGATGCTGCAACCAAGGGCTGAGAACCACTAGATCAGATAGCCTCTTTCCAGCCCAAAGATTTTATAATACTCTGTGAATATAAATGATAGTTTTTAAAAAGCCAAGCTAATTCACTTTGGTTTTGGTTAAAACCAAATCTGAGAGAGTTGAAAAGTTATCCTGCTGCTTCTCTGCCTTACTGTATTTTTCAACTCCATCCTGCTTTTTATACCATGATGAACTTTGACCTAAAACACCAGGAAAAGTCCTTGTTTTCACTCAAGGCTAATAGTCAGTCTGTCTGAATAACATTTTTTCTAGAAGTAGTGGTAATAATTAAAGGCCCTGTCCTCTTCGAGCTGAATGTAACAAGTGACCCTCAGTCCCCATGCCTCTACTCGGTGGACATGGCTCTCATGCCCAACAAGCATGAAAAGAGAAGCCTCAGAGCATCGCCTGGCAGGGCCAAGCACTTGGATGAGGACTAAAAGACCTACCCCTCAGGACCACAAGACAGATGATCCACTGGTGAATAACCAGTGGATGTATTTTAACACAGAATAAATTGTTTAAGAAGGAAACACACTCTAAGAGTAGTGTGTTCATAGCAGGAAAGCTGTGGGTAAGATATACTGACACTACAATAAAGCAATCAAGGAAGTGACTTTTGGGGAGGGGACAGGAGAGTAGAGAGAGAGTCAGAAGGAGAGACTTTAAATTACCTGCAATAAAGCCCAGTGGCAAAAGAACCAAGACGTTGGGTGGAGGGGGTAAGGAGGGGCATGGAAGGGAAAGTAGAAGCCTAAGCTACATCTCAGCAGATAAGGGCTGTGCAAACACTGACTACTGCCCTAAACCCAGAAAGACCTGGGCACACAATGGAAGGGTGATCCGGCTCAATGATGGCTTTTCAGTCACCAGAGTGAATACATACACACAGAGCAATCACCTTCAAGTGTCATCTTCAAGTACAGTAATAAGATGTTAACCAGCTGAATAACTGAATATATAACAAATATGATCTAGAATTCTTTCAGCTTAAGCAGGTCCTTCTACTTGAGAACCTTAATCTTCTAGAAGTAAGTTCTCAGGCCTGTCAGAAGAACACTTTGAAGAGGCTCAAGTCTTTAGCATCCATCCCAGTATAGGACAATGTTAGCATGAATTAATGAAAATTATCTTCCTTCTGTAATAGCTCAATCTCTTGTGCACCAAAGATACATAAATGGACAACTTGGCTGGTCAATTTAAATTTCACCACGTTACTCCTTCCTTGCCTCTTTCTGGGAAAGATGTCAGTGGAGCATGACACTGCCAAAAGATGGACAAGCAAGACAAAAATAATACGCCTTATACAAACCAGATCATCAAAGCATGAAAACAGTCAAAGGCACTGAATCTTCTGCTTCTGCATACTCTGGAGACTGAAGGAAAACCATTCCACAGACCAAAATAAATAGTTCAACATGTCTAATTTTATCTTTCTCTATGAGGTCCTTTCTTTTCAGTCAATACATAGCTAGGGTTACCTAACTGGTCAGATTTCTTCTTAGCCACATACACACTTTTGAGGTCTTATAAAAAAAAAAAGAGGTGTCATCCCACAAGCCTCTTCTCCACTCCCAACTAGGTAGATATTCATGCTTAGAGGCACATGTCACTCGCTTGCTCTCACCTATTGCCTGGAAGTGAATCTGAGACTGCTGGGCTGCTGTGTTGAGAGGATCCAGCCCGGGTGTTCACCTACAAGTAAAGAAAGGATCTTGATCAGTCTGTGTTCTGAGGACACAGTTCTAATTAACCTGTAATTTGCCACAAATTTCTCATTTCACTATGAAGGTTAATTAGCTTTTTACTAGACAGACCCATGGTTGGAGTCTATTCAGTATATAGGTTATAAAAACTGTACAACCTGTATATTACATAATACTTTGCTCCTGTCATTATTCAAATACTTAAATAGTGCTGAAAAAGGGAGAGGTAAACTGGGGACATTTTCAATTCACTGTCTAGAATTGAATTCAACTCTAGTGAAAAAATTCAGTTCAGTTTCTTTTTGTTTTATATAAAAAACAGTATGTTCAAAAAAGTATATTAAGAATACATCCAAGGGTTAGTAGTGAACCTCACGATATCATACCCCTCCAGCTTTAAAACCAGGTAGAACATTGCAGAATGTTTCTTATTCACTGAAAAATGAGGTCCAAGTAATTAATTATAAAACGCTTGAGTCTAATACAATAGCCAGTTTTTCTTTTAAATGTAAAGCCTTAAGCAGAAATCCAGAATTCAAAATATGCAGAACAATGAAAGGACATTAAATAGATATATGTTTCTAGCATAAACATGTCAAAAGAAGAGGGGGGTATTCTGTGTGCAATATGCTTATGTGCTTAATTAATCACTGAAATGAAGTCTATATTTTTCCTCAAGTAAATCTTTGTGGAGACCAGTACCCAGGGTCATCCTGAAGAAACAGACCAACAAAAGAATTCCAAATAATAATAATTTTTTAAAAATACGGCATCAAAACCCCAATATGTACACATATTGAACAAATACTAATGAATTCCCCTCCACATCCCATTTAAAAAAAAAAAAAAAAAGGAACGCTTGTCAGAGCTTGAGAAAGTGCAGTTTTATTTGACATTTCAATAAGTGGAACACAGCATTACAAATCCATCTAACTTTACTGAAACAATTATTGAAATTCGTACCTTCAGGCCATGTATGTTCCGTTCCCCAGGAGGCTTGCAGGCTGAAACAGTAATTGACTAAATTGTAGAACACATCAGGGCCATTTACAAATTTGCTCAAAATGAATCGTTTAAAAAGAAATGAGGGTGACACCAAAATTAGCAGAGAGAAATGATTGAAAAGTGGCTCCCAAGACCCAAAGTGGGAATTATGAACCAGGGTTTTTAACTTGCAGGAGTGAGCATTTATAAATGCAAAGAGCTTTCTGACACCACCTCATATAAATTCCAATTTCTGCTTAAAACATATAAAAATCAAGTTAACTGAGCTAAAATGATTAGATTCCTTTCATAATTCAAATTTCTGCAATCATCTTTCCTCACTCTATTACACTGTATATCTGTTATCACTTAAGACTACAATGAAAATAGCTAGGGGTTTTGGAGGGGAGTGGGAGGAGGGTCTTTTAATGCCAAAACAATTGCTAGAGATTCTAAGATGAAATATTTAAGTTTGAACATCAGTTTGCAAAGCAGTAAGCAGTCAAATTTGTTAGAATACAGATATATCATTAATTTCATAACACTTCTTGCAAATCTTGACATTTGCTAATATTTGAGTCTAAACATAAAGCAGTACCAGGGAAAATAATATTAATTTCCTGACACCATCTTGAGTTACAGGTTAGTACTTTTCCAATTCAGCAAATGCTTCTTCATCAAATGTTAAAAAAAATAAAGTGCTTCCTGCCCATGTTATAGGCTGCTTCCATCTGAAAACTACAGTGTCCTACATATTATATGTTAAGGGGCCGTCAATTTTGATTGATTGTTCGGGAAAGGATGAATTTGATTTTTTTTTTTTTTTTTTGCTCCTTTCTCAGACGTACATGTATTTTCCTCTGTTTCTGACAAGAAATAGAGCTGTTTAATAAGAAGAAGATGTGGCTAATAATTACAAAGCACATCAGTTGCTTTAGTTTTGTGTATTTCAAATATATTCAAAGTTATTATGTTATTTTCCTTAAAAAAAAACTAAACCTCAATAAAGGATTTTTATTTGTTTTTCTAAAATACGTTAAAATTAAGACTCCAAATCCTCTTTCCTAAAGATGGAAATTAACTTTTTGAACAAAACAACAGTCACATACATCTGATGCTTGGTCCTTTAGGGACCATTAGTACTTCCTAAGACAACACTTCAGAGCATTTCCTCTGAAGTAGCCTGTGCATTATAAACTTCATTTAGTAAGAAAGTGGCTAACTAAGGAATTAGAGACAGGCATCAACTCTTATCTCCTACCTTAACATCTGCCTCATTCCTCAATTGGCTTCTTAAATCTTTATGATTGGAAATCTAAACAGTACTCAAGGGACTTCCCTGGTGGCGCAGTGGTTAAGAATCCACCTGCCAATGCAGGGGACACGGGTTCGAGCCCTAATCCTGGAAGATCCCAGATGCCGCGGAGCAGCTGAACCCGGGCGCCACAACTACTGAGCCTGCGCTCTAGAGCCCGCAAGCCACACTACTGAGCCCGCGTGCCATAACTACTGAAGCCCACACACCTAGAGCCCGTGCTCCGCAACAAGAGAAGCCACCGCAATGAGAAGCCCGCGCACAGCAACAAAGAGTAACCCCCACTCACCGCAACTAGAGAAAGCCCGCGCGCAGCAACGAAGACCCAATGCAGCCAAAAATTAATTAATTAATTAAAAAATAAAATAAAAAGTAAACAGTATTCAAAAAAACCCAGTAACCTCATATTTCCTAAAGTTGTGGAGTCAGAAGTTACTGTAAAGCTAGTGAATTTTCATACTTATTAATAGTTAACGTATCTTTTAACTACAAAGAGAACTTAGCCCTGAGCTGGGAGTTACTATCCAATGAGATTGTGCCACTTGGAATGAGAAGACCTGATGTTAGGAGAGAATTGTTTTCTTCTGTCCTCTGATTTGCTCAGTCTAGAGATTCTTCTTCACATGGGGCCTGACCACAGAATCTAAGGTCTAAGAGCCTCTAACCAACTCAGTAAACGCAGGCAATATACCCAGTGTCTATACTCTAACTGTAAAAATCTGTATAGCCTCTAAATTTATATAAATCTTACATAAAATTTTATATATATTTAGAGATGTATGTAAAATTATATGAAAAATAAAATTGCATAAAATCTACACTTTGTGTAGATAAATAAGCAAAAGCAAAAAACTGTAGAAAACTAAAGACATATAACAGTATGCACAAAACCACAGAGACAGGGAGACTGAGTCTCATATTTTAAAAAATTTAAATTTGGCGTGGAACAATTGTATTCAATAATTTATTGGAGACTAATAGGTTCTGTCCTAGGACTACATGTGACACTCACACGTCACATTTTCTTTTAAGAATCTCCTCCCTACAATATACTCTTCTCCACACTCCTACCAAGCCTTCCAAACTACCCCCATGCACACTCTACTATTTTAACCTACATTAAGAGCATATAGCCCTTCTACTCTAAGCAAATTACAACTTAAACACAATTCTTATTCAAAGGGTATATTAACCACTTAAAAATTGTGACTCTGAAATTACTTAACGTCTCTGAACCTTAATATTCTCAAGTATAAAATGGAAGCAATAATAATAGGCATGACTGTTGGGAGAACTAGAAATGGTGACACACAAAGCAATATTAGTGTCTGAACAGCGAAGATGGCTAAAAATGGCTGTTATTTATCATGGGAGGGGCACAATGATATGGACAGAGACACTGACAGGGGCTGTTCACAAGATAAAAGAAAACAAACAGAACTTAGAAAGATTCTGGATGAACAGAAGTAAATACTTTTTGGAAAAAAAAAAATGAAGGCCCTCAGCATTAGAATTATAATTCTCCAGGATACTTTCTGGGGTGTGCTACAAAAGAGCTATAAAGTCATCCAGTAGGAAAGCAATGAATGGAAATTTTCAGCTGGTAAAAAAAATATTCCTTGTGGAGAAACAATTTTGAAACTTGCCCAAATTCTCTGGTTATTGAAAATATTAAGAAATAATCTGCACCCTGTTCTTGGCTTAATACACAGAAATGGCAACATTTTCTTTTTTTTCTTTTCTTTTTTTTTAGTTTTTAGTCTTCAGGTACAACTGAAGAACTGAAATAATCATAATCTTATTTCAGACACACTATCAACGGCCCAATTTTATTTACTTACTCAGGTCTTTAATAAGTTATTATTAATAATGTACTAAATACTCCTAATCCCGCTGCCCATGTTAATGCTAGAAGAACAGCATTACTCTTGAACCCAGATCTTCTCATGGGCTGGAGACTGTCAGTGCAAATAGGAGTCTACTGGTTAATTAAGCTATTCAAGCTTCAGAGAGTTACAGGTAATGAAAGTCTAGAATGCTTAATTGGAAAACCCACACCATGATTATTTGTATAGTATCAGTTAACGAAGGTAAGTTTAACTTTTAATTATTTCAATTAAGTTATTTCTAGAAGACTTACTTAGAGAATTTTCTTATCTGTTCCATCAGTTAGAAAACATAGATTTCCAAGTGGGGCAATGTATAATGGGTGAAAGACTTAACGGTTTATATAATTAAACTGTTCTTTTTCACCATTATTCAAATTTTGAGGGAACATTTATATACAGCTGAGCAATCATATCTGATACAAGGCTAGTACTATCAAACCTAAAGGGAAAAACAAATGACTTGACCAGGTGATTCACCAAGGGTCACTCTCATTAGCTCATATTTTTGGAAACTTAACAATCAAATTCCTATTTATGAGGATTTTCAATTATTTAGAAAATGTCTCCCCCCAAAATCAAGCACCAAACATTCCACCAAAATATCGCTCCTAAAACCCCCCAGTAAATCTTGGTTTCTGCACTAGCTGAAAGCTTTCTACTCAATAGCAGCTCTGGCTACCATCATGAGCCACAATTTATAAATATCCAAAATTAAAGTCATTCATTTGCCTTGGTTTAGAAACCATGTGGACCCCCAAAGAGTTCTTTAAGTGAACGTAAGTATGTACTTCAAAAACGAAAACCAATCTAGTTAGTTTAATTTACTCTAGTAAATTAGATATTCTATCTGCCATAACTATAATACAGCCTGCAATCCCCACGATAATGAATACTTCTTTTGTTCTTTCAAATTAAGAGCTAAACATCATGTTATGTGCATTTAAACCTTTGGAAAACATAACTGTTGATGAAACAGTTTACTGAAATAATCATTGTTGATTAGAATTTGTTCAACATTACCTCTTGGAAATATCTGCAGAGGCTCTATTAACTGTCCATTTACTTGCTGTTCCATTACTGTGGAATAATACTGCAAAGAGATTATAGAAAGAGATTACTCAGTAATGTATGAATACTGGAACAGACACTTATGGGTTGTTTAATTCATAGTACTTTTGTAAATTACTGGTATATACATATCAGCCTCAAGAATTCTTTTTCCCTATTTGCACATCAAAATGACTATAGTGAATACTCAGGACTAAAGTCCAGTATAGTGTTATCCTCCATATTGTCATTTATCTTTAAGAGTAAAAAATGTTGATTAAGATTCTACGCTAGTATCTGATCTCTAGAAATGTTCCAAAAATAACATATATTAAAAATGACACAAGAACTTCCCTGGCGGTCCAGTGGTTAAGACTTCACCTTCCAATGCAGGGGGTGCAGGTAGGATCCCTGGTTGGGGAGCTACGATCCCACATGCCTCATGGCC
The DNA here is from genome assembly GCF_949987535.1 of Balaenoptera acutorostrata. Taxonomy (NCBI): domain Eukaryota; kingdom Metazoa; phylum Chordata; class Mammalia; order Artiodactyla; family Balaenopteridae; genus Balaenoptera; species Balaenoptera acutorostrata. The sequence goes on from NC_080066.1 coordinate 69,919,681, forward strand.
AAAAAACCAAAACATAAAACAAAAACGGTCCACATTAAAAAAAAAAAGAATCTTATAAAAAAAATTTAAAAATAAATTAAAATGACACAAAAAGCATTTTAGTAGAAATTTCTCAAATTGCCTTTTGTTCTTTTTCCCTGGATTTTACAAAGCAAAATGGAGACGCCTCACATTTAGCTTGGAACTATATGCCAGTCAGTTAATCAAACATTATTCATATTTGTGTATAAAATGTACAGATAATGGAAATCAAAATCACAGAGACTGTGGAACAAGGAAACAAGATATGATCCATCCAAAGATGACAGGATTAATATGATAAAAAGGTAGACCAGTTTCAAGCAAACATACCTTTCGGGCTTCCCGGGTGGCACAGTGGTTGAGAATCTGCCTGCCAATGCAGGGGACACGGGTTCGAGCCCTGGTCTCGGAAGATCCCACATGCCACGGAGCGACTAGGCCCGTGAGCCACAATTGCTGAGCCTGCGCGTCTGGAGCCTGTGCTCCGAAACAAGAGAGGCCGCGATAGTGAGAGGCCCGCGCACCGCGATGAAGAGTGGCCCCCACTTGCCACAACTAGAGAAAGCCCTCGCACAGATACGAAGACCCAACACAGCCATAAATAAATAAATAAATAAAATTTAAAAAAAAAAAAAAGAAGTGGTATTCACAAATATTAAAAAAAAAAACAGAAAAAAACAAAAAAAACCCAAAACATACCTTTCACGTTTTAGTCTTCTAAATACTTTAGTAAAGATCAAATTTCACTTTAAAAACCTGGGCATGAAAAATTAAGTTCCAAGTTCAAAAAGCTTTCACACTCCATCATAAACAAGTTCATTCAGTAGGCTGTATTATGGTCTATCCCCATTTTCTTTAATATGCTAATTGGTGAGCATATGTCCACCTAACTTGCATGTGGCTTCTGTGCCCTAACTTTTTTTTTTTTTTTGGCTGCACCACGTGGCATGCGGGATCTTAGTTTCCTGACCAGGGATTGAACCCGCACCCCCTGCATTGGAAGCACGGAGTCTTAACCACTGGACCGCCAGGGAAGTCCTTGCCCTAACTTTTTTTTAACACTTGACAAACAACAGTGATGTTCTTGGTGGAAAATATCAACGATGGAAACCACTGATTTTGTGTTGTGAGGGGCTGTCACAGAGCAGAATTCCCCTTTAATACTTGTTGTTTCTATATTAAAAAACATAAGCACATTTTCTATTTAACTATCATATTTTCAGAAAATTCCTCCTTGATAATCATTATTTGCTGACATTCTTTAAAAGTTTCTTTCTAAAAAATATGTACATATATCTTTCTATTGCGTTTATGTAATAATTAAAATTATTACAAGATCAAGTTTATTTTTCCCTTATAAATAAAGGGGAGTTATAAAATTCTACATCATCTTTAGAATCACAAGTTAACAAGTCTAAGGCTCTTCGCCCTAAAAACGAAGTGAAAGTGTATTTTTGGTGGCTATGGACTGATATAAGTATACCCTGCCTTCTGAGGACATTCAAACTGTATAGGAAACTGATCCTCTCCTTCTATAGATGTAAAAACTTATATAAATAAAGCATAAACATGTGTGATACGCTCTCTGGAATACATACTAAGGCAAATGTCTTTCAGGAAACTATATTCCTTAAAATCACAGAAATATAGTGCTCGCCATTACTCAAGCAGTGATGACAAGTAAATGAAATATCAATCATGTAGGCTGTCAACCTTTTGGGACAGCAATAACTGTTAACAAGTAGTCTGGAAAAATTGTCCGAAAATGACTTGTTCTCAGCACACAAGTATTTGAGGTTTCATGGAAAATTAAGATGCCAGTGGCTATTTGGAACATTGCTCAGGTATTCTTTTTAATGGGAAATTTGCCGGTTATTGATCCACAGCATGTACCCTCTTGCTTCTGGAAGGCTGCAAGCAACTTTCCAATCAGTGGCTGTCAAAAAAATTACTGCCTGTTTATACTGATACAAGACAACAGCAGTGGTGGTGTTCTCCTATAGTTAATGCTTTTCTTTAATTAACTGCTATGTACAATAGGTTAGTAATTTCAGTTACTACTTTACCACAATCCTAGAAATCAAAACAAATAAAATATCCTTATACTTTATCTAACAAATTATTTACAGAGTTGTGTGAAACTGGTGCTTGGGGTCAAGTTTGAAAACAAATAACCTCAAATGTAAAGGGTCAGAACAGGTGCAAGGCATTTTTTTCCTACTATAAAACCTTGCATGCATGAAATTGACCTGTTTTCCAACTTTATTTATTTACCTCACAAAATATATAAATAAAAATGGTTTCCCTTTCATTTCAAATCAACTGGGAAACTATATATACTTTTATAATCATTGCAGGAATTTTTTAGCAATCTAAAAACATCTCTTTGTACAGTGATTAACACAGCCACGGTAATGATATTAAGTATGCCACTTGACAGTTTCTCCAAAGCAAGTAGTTAGGATTTGTTTTTTGTTTTGTCCAATTCTTCCAAATCCTAGGAACATTTTCTCCTGCTAAAATACTGGGTTTGATCTGTGTTTGTATTAACAGAGAATTTTGTGTTTCACACACCAAAGTAATTCACCATCAAGGACAAACTATAAAGGGTGGTAATTAAACCCATGGCATGGGCCCACTCTAGGCAACCGACCTCTCAGGAGCCGGCCTGGTGAGGGTCGGGGGGCCATCAAGGAGGCACTAGGCCTAGGAGCTCAGGCCACTGCTCACAAGGCATTCCCTAAGGAACAAGAATAAAACGTGGGCCATGTGCAATACCTCCTGGCACAGAGCAGTCCTGATGAGCCACAAGGCCTGTGCTGCCCAGTGAGATGAGCAAGGCACTTAGAGGAGTTACAGGCTCAAACCCTGGGGTCTCAGTACTGGCCACTTCTAGCTGATGATCTCAGTGAAGAAACGCTCACCTCACCTCAGTTTACTCAGCTGTAAAATGAAGGTGGTATGTACCCACAGGATTATTGTGAAACTCACATGAGAAAACATGAGAACACTTAACAAGCTGCAAAGCAAGTTCTTTTTAGATCTTCATTCTCTCTCAGGGTTTTATATATTCTCCCTTTAAGGGGATATTTCCAATTTTGCTCTAAATAGTGATAAAATAAGCAATAATGACAAAGACAAGACTTCCACTAGATAAAAACAAAATGAAAAGACAACCAACCAAACCAAACAAAAATCTAAATCTTTTACGCCAATATACTTAATATGGCTTGGACAGAAAAGTAACAAAGTGACCGTGATAACATTAATGGAGCCATAATTTGACGTTATCCAAAAAGCTTCTTAGCTTAATCTCTATAATCCTATCCTGGCTTTCATTACCCCTAACACAAAGTCCTGCACATAGTAGGTGTTTGATAAATATTTACCGATTGGAGTCCGATCCCGATTCTGCCACTTATTAACCTGTACAGTCTTCAGGAAGTCATTTAACCTTATCACTGAACTTTAGTTTCCTCTGAATGAGAGTAAAGATACTTACTCTATTACATAGGGTTACTGTGAAGCTCAAAATTAAACTGCAGCAATAGAATTAGTGAAGGCATTTGTAAACTGTAATGATTAGTAGTTGAGGAATTTAAAAGTGAACCTCCTAGTAGTGAAACAATATTAAGCACAGCACTTTCTGAGTAGAAGTGTTATGGAATTTAAAAACACAAAAATGGTTATGTATAAAAAGTACAAACTGAACACGTTTGCACTCGAACTGAACACATCAGCAGCAGTTATAAAACATGTTTTCTATGGTATCCCTAGTAGAATCCATTACATGCAGTAATTGCAGCAATAATCAATAAGCTAACTGAGTAAAAGATTAATCAGTTTTGTGATTGCTAATGGAATCTCCAGTACCAGACTCAGATTAGTTTCAGAGTCCCTCTGAGATGTTCTTCAAAATCCTTAAACAATTTTAATAAGGATGTGACAAAGTTTAGCATAGTTATCCAAATATCTAATTAATTTGAAACAGAGGGCCAGATTCAACAAGGGGATAGCAAGTACAATTTTTGGCTTTGTTCTGTTTGCAAGTTTATCATACAGTGTTCCTATTTGTTATGAACCTAATTTTAATTCTAACAGCACAACTCAATCAATAATTACATTTTTTTCTTCATGGAAATCTGCCATATAAAAACTTGAATTCCAAAACAGCACAGTTTAACTTTACAAGGCACAAGTTCTCTACTGAAAGGAGAGAAAACAGTGAGAGAGAGATACACAGAAGCAACTACCACTTATTGAATACCTACTGTGTGTTAGGCTCAACACTGAAACTGAGCCCCCCAAACCCCCTGCCAAGTTTATGATTAACGTCTCCATCCAAAATTTTATTCCCTTTCTTGTCCTGCCCCCATTCCCCTCAGGATTGAGGAGTATCAAAGAAAAGGAGGGATTGAAACCAAGCAGGACCCTTCGGGGCCCTCCTGGGTACAAAAGCCCCTCCACGTCCCCCGTTTCTTGTTTGTAGAAAAAGGCTTTAGTCTCCTAGGCTTCCCTCAGTTCCAAAGAGCAGACTCAAGCAGTTAACTATCAGGACAACAGAGTCACAGGCCTCCTAATGCCTCCTCAGGGCAGATAGATAACAATCTGATGCATATCTTTGAGTTGTTCTGTAGAAACTAAGACTCCCACCCAGGTGGAGGGAGGATGGGACTACATGCTGACCACAAGCACTAGACCCCAAACTGGTTGGAACCAGAAGGTTGTGATTCCTTAAACATCACCCTGTTGCCTCACCACCAACAAATCAGAAGAAGGTCCACAAGCTGATCAGCTTCCTACGACCCTCTCCCCTCACCCTGTGTTTAAAAACCCTTGTCTGAAAGCCATGGGGGAGATCGGGTCATTGGAGCATGAGCTTCCTGTTCTCCTGGCTTGGCTCCCTGCAAATAAACCCTCACTTTGCTGCAAACCCTGCTGTCAGAGTTTGGCTTTCTGCACCTCAGGCACACGAGCCCTTGCTCAGTATCAATACTAGATATTTACATTTATTCATCTAGTTTCTCACAACCCTATCCTATTCTGGGAGTATCATCACCCCTGTTTCACAGATGTAGCAAACGGTTTATCAGTCAACCAAGAAAAACACTTCTTTCATTCTAGTACATGCACTCAGAACATAAAATGTATGTTTGCTACTTGAGAGTCAAAAGGTAAGTTATCTATTTCTCGTGCCTCAAAACCTTTAACTAAAGCAGGCTACTGGGTGGACTGCTGAGCTGGTGGAAAGCTTCTTCGTTCATATCTTGTGTGGGTTAGGCCATGTCACCTGATCTTTCAGAGGCTGGGGAAGGCAGCATGGTGTGATGCAGATACCTGTGCTGGCCGGTGACTTCTCCCTCTTTCTTCAGCAACTTCCCCCGCCTGTCCACATTTTCCTCCTACCTCTCTTACCACTCTACTCAGCTTCCTGTAAGTGGTTCTCTCCCCATCCCTTCTTTAAATGCTCACGCTCCCCATGGTTTTTCATCAACCTTCTCTTTTTATTTTGTACTCTCCCGGAGTTAACTTCAGCCACTTCAAAGGTTTCAATTACCAGAGGAGTCACTGAGACTAATTAGGAGCTGATGAATCACAAACTTTTATTCCCAGCCCAGATTTCTCTCCTAAGATTCGGAACATACCCAACTGGTTGTCCAGAGGCCCCTCAAATTCAATAGGTCCCTACCTCTCCCACCCCCACCTCATGCCCTAGGCCTGTCTTCCACCACATGGGTTCACTATCCGGATGAATGAGATCACCATGACCTAGCTTCCCAAACCAGTTGTCTGGGAGTCGTCCAGACCATCTCTCTTTCCTTCTTCCCCACATCTCATCAATCACCAGTCTTATTAACTCTACATTTTCCCCACTTCTCAAATCCTCAAGCTAGGGCCCTCCACGATCTAGCCCACCTGCCTTCCCAACCTCATCTCATACCCTCCCCCCACTGTCCACGCCACACTAATCATGGGTAGCTCCTCCTGAATGCACCAGGCATCCTTTCACCTGGGCCTTTAAACACTGTTTTCTCTGCTCAAACACCCTTCCCAGTCCCCTTGTCCTCACCTACTCCACCCAGACACCACTCTCTCCAGGAAGCCTTCTCTGTCCCCAAAGCTAGATCAGGTGCTCCTTTTATGTGCTCACAGAACACCTAATGTTTAGGCATATGACAGCATTTATCACTATGCCTGGTAATTCTGAGTCTTTCTCGTCCTCCCACACCAAACACTGTTTCCTTTTTTGTTAACTTCCCTGACTGGAGAGCATGAACTCCTTGAAAAAGTGAGCTGTATGCTCACTGCACCTTCACCAACTAGCATAGGGCTTGGCCAGAGAGTTGCCATCCCATAAATATTTAATGTGTGAAAAACTGGCTGTATGAATAAGTGAGCAAATCAGTGAATGATCTCAGGTCCCAGCTCTACATAGCTGTATGACCTTGAGAAAGGAATACAATTTGTTTGTGCCTCAGTATTCTCGGCTGTAAAAATGAGAAAAATAGCTGCCTTGCTCACCTCATAAAGGTGTTAGGAAGATCAAAATCACAGAAGCTGGTATATGGAAACTTTTTTATAAAGTACTTGAAAAACATCCTAAAATAGAGCACAGGGCTGCGAATCTCCCACTTCCAAGCAATAGTACATAGAAGAAAAATGGCCATAATGATAGGGTGACACAGAAACCACTAAACAAGAACACTGAAATGTTTAGACCAAGTACAGAGGCAGAATTTAACTAACTGTTTATCAAGGCTGAGTCAGTAACTCCTCCCCTTCCCTCAATTACTACAGTACTATAAGTAATAAAATAAGTAAAAGGGTACTATAAGGAACATTGTCTGTTTCTCTTTCTGGAAGTTCATCAAGGGCATGGACCATGTCTTGTGCATTTTATTATCTCTTATGGCAGAGGTATTAACCTGGGGTCTATATGGGCCTGGGAGATCTTTGAAATTCCTGAACTTCTAGGTGAAATGTTGCACTGTGTGAATTTTCTGGGAAAAGAATAAACAACTTTCCTCACATTTTCAAAAAGCCCTGTGTCCCCAAAAATCTAAGAAACTACTGCCGTAGAATGCCTAGCACCATGCCTTACACATAATGGCTGCTCCACAATGTTTAAGGGAAGGAGGCAAACAGGAATTAATACAGACGTGGTGACTAGGTACTCTCACTGGTTATACATTCTAACTTACTCAGTGGCAAGCCTTACGTAGCAACTCACATCAAATCAGGCTTATTTATTCTTCTTCTATACATTTATAACAGAAAGGTTTCTTAAATCTCTCCTTAGCATGCTTTCTAACAGACAACATAAACAGTACAGTATGAGGAATATACTTATAAAGAATGAGCATGCTGGCTTTTCCCTACTAATGATAAAATTTTCAAATTCTTGTTTTGTCAATATTGCAAGCATACCCCGTTGTATGTAGCTCAGTCAGTATTTACGGCAATAATCAATAAACTAACCAACTATTTGCAGTCCGTAGGTAACTTATGAGTTTTCCTAGTGAAGAACCCAACAATCTTAACTCTGTCAAATGGCTACAAATTCGATTACAACACTACTCAGATGTGCCATCAGTTACACCTCCTTTCAATTACTTCTCATACTTTACATCAAGAGGCATCCCCTCTGTGACGCTGGTCTCTTAAGAAGCACACAACTGAAGCTAATATGAAGCTAATCTATTTTGAATACCAAGTTAATAACTATATTTACTTACCTGGCTTCAGGTCCTCCCACTCCTCGATAACTCATTGCCCCTGCCTTGAGGTGACTACAGTGTGCACATGCTCTTCCTTAAATGACTCTAGACCAAGGGTCCACATATGGTCATGGATTGATTAGATGATGAGAAAGAAAATCACAATGAAAAGTCTTCCAGTGAAAAGGTCAGCAGGAAACAACTCTGAGGCCTCTTGATAGGTTAATGTTACTGTACTTACGTATTTACTAGTGAGTTGAAAATGAAACAGACAGTGAGTTGGCCAAGTTTAATGATAACACAATTTGTTTTGGACAGTAAAACTGTAAAGGATGTTAGGGAGCTCCAGATGGTCTTAAAAGAATGGAGGTTTGGATAGCCAACAGCAGATGAAATTCAACTTGGCTAAGTTTAAGGTGACGTGCACTGGCAGAACGAGTTTAAATTTGTATTCAGCGATGGGTCCAAACCTTGCAGGATCCCCTCAGCTGAAGCTTTCACAGTCATCACCATCACCATGGTTAGCTTGAGGCATTGTCTACAGTGACCTTTCACCTGATTTCTAAGTTGTACCAATTCTGCCATACTTCCAAAGTAGGAGAAGTTTAAATAGCTTCAGGGAACCTACAACTTAAATAAAATAGGACCATCAGGTCATGCGGCCAGCAGGCCAAACGGAACATTCCCTTACAAATAAACTACTTTATTTGGCCAGTTCCAATAGTGTTCAATAAAGATCCAGCCTACTGCTCAAATGCTGTTAAAAAATAATTGAAAAGGTAGTGAGAAATGAGTAAAGAACATATATGTAACAGAGAAACATATATTAAGAGAGAAACAACTTGTTTTGAAATTTCCAATTACCTCAATTTACACCTTTTTGGACATATTATATTCCTAGGTTGATAATTTACCTGAATTCCTCTAACTTTACTGTATTATAGCAAATTTATATTCATCTTTCAGATATACGTAGAAAATACACCTCCTGTTTCCAGTAAAACTGGCCCTAAGAGAACAGGTTCATTAGGAGCTGCCAACAAGAGCCTAACACCTTGGTTATGCCCCACAGCAATCCTACTGCTAGAGGTCCATCATTCCCTCGCAGCCCATCTCTCTCCGGAAGAGAAGCCCCTACCACAGCCACCAAGGGGCTAATTGATGTCCTACATTTTTCTGCCCCCTCATGCCAGCTGCCTCAACATAGGACCCCAGAGGGATCAACCTGTAGTCCACACTGAGCCCTCCACAGAGACGGAGCTGAACTGGGAGCACAGCCATGTTAATGACAAAATACTGGTGGTTCAAAGCACCCAGAATGCCCTGATGCCACCTGGCTGAGGTCTGCTTGTGCTGTCTCTTCGTTTGCTTCCATGAGCTGCATAATAAACTGATGCAAATTTCACTCTGCTTCTGCTTCTTGCTAGCAAAGATGTCCCAAGATATTTCACAAGAGGGGCTAAATAAGGGGCTACTACATTCTCATCACTATTTCAAGGGCATCCATATGACCCAGACAACACATAGAAGAGAGTTAAAATAATCTGCCTCTGAAAAAAAGTTTCATTCTTTGACTAGGATGAGAAAACAGAACATAAACTTTACTTACAGCTTAGAGCACATCACTATTTGAGTAAAAAAAAAAAAAAACTGAATAATTTCCACAACTATTTATTTATTTCATTCAGTTTTCCTGTCTCACTCTTTTCACTGTTTCTCCACCCTGCCAGGAGAGTATCGAGTATTATCACTTGTTTAGATGGATCGCGTTTAATTAGGGGACTAACCACTCACTGAAGACCGAGATGACTATGCCACATACAAAGTTAAGTTCAAAGTAGGACCTACTTAAAATGGAGCATGTTTAAAAGCACCATGTGGAAAATGAGCTTCGAATCTCTGCTCTTTAAAGAAAACTTCCTAATAGTAAAGGCTCTGAGGCTATTAAATATTCAGCAACTAAGTGGGCAACAAATTCTGTGGTAAAATTCAGCCTTGTAGGAAGGACAAAATCTTGGAAACTTCAAAAGCCCACAGAGTACTTGTTTGCATTTCTTTTCAAACTCAGGTACACTAACATTCTAGTAAATAGCATTATTTTTTGCTACCAGGAAAACAGTAGTATTTGCAAAGCTTCTTCGGCAGGATCTCAATAAATGCCAAAACAAAAACATCACTTAAAACCAACTGGACGTCCAAGACCTAGGTCTGTGTCCAAGCCTTCCCACTCATTAGCAATGTGACCGCAAACTGAATCTGAGCTCGTTGGGCCTCAGATTCCTTATCTGTAAAATGAGACAGTTGGACAAGACCTCTAATGTTCCCTTCCAACTCTCCTTGAGCAACTATGATTTTTGAGGCAGTCTCCAAGTTATGCATGCTAGGATAAAGCCAATCATATCCTAATTTACAAGGTGCTACAGAGGTCAAAAAGTATTCTCCCTCATGGTACCCAACATCTAACAAGGTACACTACCGTCAAGTATACCAAAGGGAATACTTACACTCCAATAAAACACAAGGTCCCTGCCATAATGGGAGGCATTACAGTTAAACTCATCCCATGCTCTTCCGGCAATGTGGAGAAACGGTATAAAGAGAGAGAACCGGCAAAATGAAGAAACTTATTCTTATTAATACTGTGCTCTACTCATATGAGCCTCTCAGTATTGAGAGAACTAGGTGTAATAAATCCTTTACTAGCCACAGGATTTAGCAAAAACAAATAGGAGTCCATTTACAAAAGCAAGATGTACTGCTGAGTTTCTTGATGAAAGGTCACCTAAAAGCAGAGGTTAACATAAAAATAACCTCCTCCTATAACTGGGTCTCAGTGATAAATAAAGCTTATGATGAATCAATAAATAAGGCCCAGCACTGTTGTGCTTGATGCTATAAGGAAATGAGGCCAGCACTACCATACAACAATTACAAAAAGATGGAAGGAGAAAAGCAGTATACTATCTTCAGTCTTTCTGGAAAATGAGAGAATACAAGAACAACAAAAAAATTTAAACTACTTTAAGGGAATATTTAACAGAGTCCTTTAAATAATTAGCAATGATCAGGTATTTCGTTTTCAGAATATGTAGGTTGGCTGTATTTTTTTCCTAGTAAAGCATTTCAAATTCTAATTAAAAAAATACTTTATGGAGAAATTAAAAAGATACAATAGCGTCAGAGGACAAGCCATGATCCCAGAAGTAGAATATTCTAACAACATAACTTACAAGAAACTACGCTATAAAAACAGATTGTTGATTAACACAAACTCATAACAAAACGCAGAGAGCGATCACAATGGTGCTGTAATAACACTTGGCTGCTGAATTCTCTCAATACATTAAATATCTCCTTGGAGACCAAATTACTTTACATTTTCTTAAAAGACAATTTATTACAGCTTTGTTTTCTTCTCATTATCTCTTAAAAATATATCTAATGAAGAAAAGAATACAACTTCTAAATAACTTACATAAAATGGTACTAATGTGTGACAACAGACTTTGGTTTACTATGTTGGTTATTATTTAACAGCACACAACAACCTATTGTCATGACAAATCCTTACCACAATGAGACATTCCATGTGTCCCATGTATCAAAATCCACTGTATGCCATTATTACGGCACACATAAAATTAACAGCCTAAGGCTGCTAGCAATTTAAATAATTGATAAGTTTTCAATTAAAAAGGCAACATTTTCAGGTCTCATACAAAAATCTATTTAAATTACTGGTAAAAACTTATGCTTCTGTTGGCCCAAAGCCAGAAAATGCTTACATCCAAGGGGGAAAAAAAAAGTAATTCTGCGTCAACTCAGACACTGTAGTTTTTTTAAAAGAATGTTTAAAGGATTTATGGTAAAAGTATGCCTAGTTTTGCTTTCCCCATATGGTTTTTAAAGAAATACTAAGATGACTACAAATTTATTGAATTCCACATGAAAAACATAGCTTTTTTTTTTTTTTTAAACAGTAAATACATGGTCATCTGTCAGTATCTTCCCTATCCCACCACCCAAATCCTGGAATCAAAAGTTTTCAGAGCCAAACTGAACCTAAAAAATAAAGGTCAATGCAGGTTTTTAATAATAGTTTGGCAACTGAGGACTAATAACCCAAATCTATTGTGAGGTTAAGTCCAAATTGTTCTCTTTATGGCAAAACTGTAACCCAAAGGAATTTCAACCAGAAGAACCAAGACAGATCAAAATGACAGCCAATCAATCTTGTTTGTGCTTTCTGAGACGGAGATTCCCCTACTCTTTACTTTTTAACTGTTTATTCGGAGCCTGACTCTACATAAACAAAGAGTATGTGATGGTAGGGGCTGCCTCAAGAGATAAGAGGAAAAGGAAATCCATTTAGGTTTTAAATAACTTAAAACTTATTATCTCTCTCAGGGATATTTTCATTTTCACTTTAAAATAATTTGATCCAACATTCACAATTAGGAGAGTGGAGCTCTACCTTGGGACCTCAGGTTCTCATCTATAAATATTAAGTGAATTCATGAGAAAACTCAGACTTGACCATCTAGACCCCATTCTATGGACCACTGCCAATGCATAGAAAAAAGTTTTCACCAGCCATAGCAAATTAACAAAAATAAGAAAAATGTAGTGAGTTTTACATAAAACTAAATTTATTCACTTTAATGATCATCTTTACTTTTGAGATTAGGTACTGCCCACTGTTTTAATCCTTAAATGACTATCACTATTTTTCCCTAATAAAATAATGGTTAACGGTAGATAATTTTTATTAGTTTATTTTATTAATGTTTTTATTTGGCAAAATTAAAGTTACCACGCCTACGTCTGTCCCTCAATCTAAAAGTGAAAAATTATTTCATGAAATCCAAATACTTGGGGATCAATAAGCTAGATGAGCTCCCTTCAAACTAAAAGTCGCTCAAGAAATCTCAGGGACTTCTAAGTTTAAGGACAATTACAGAACTTGTACTACAACACAAAAATAAACACTGCATTTGAGAAAATAAGCGCAAGTCATAAGGAATATTTGGTATAGATATCTCGACTAAGGTATTATATAAACACAAATCATTCAGAATGTAATAATGGTGATGACATATGTTAAAAAAGAGACAACCGGCCCAAAATGGAGTCACCTGTGCTAAGCCCAAGTCACCAAACTAAGACTTAAAGTACCTAACCTAATTACAGTTTCAGCCTCTCCCAGGAACATAATCTTAACCACTCAGTCTGGGATTTCCTGGTCAGCATTAGCCACGTAATCCACCTGATAGACCCTGCTGTCCCCCAAAGGAAGGTGACCTTGCCTGAAACAATCAGCTCTTAGCTAAAATAACTTCCTTGCCCTGCCTCCTGCCTATAGAAGTCTTTAGAGTGTCTTTGTGTCTGCTGGATGGGATAGGCCAATCAGATCTTTAAAATTTACTCAGATGAATTTCGTTTTTTAACACACAAAAAGATCCCAGTACAAATGTGCAGGAAGGTGGATGGGAGAGAAACAGTATAAAACAGTGAAGGAGCATGGGCCTTGTACAAGGAGAAGCTGAACTTATATTCCATATTCACATTCATACTAGCTATAAGACCTTTGGCATGTCTCTTAACCATAGCTTCCTCATCTGAAAGATAGGGATGATAACATCTACTTTACAGAGTGATTATTAAAACCAAAGAAAATTAAACACCTTAAGCATCTAGTGTATAGTGACCACTTAGAAATGGAAATGATTATTACTATCACTGTGATCACATGCAGTAACATTTCTCAAAGAGCACCGTTTGTTAGATCTTCCCAAAAGTACATTTTTGAAAATACACCTTTGTGTGTGGTTATGTCAGAGACATAATGAAAGTACACTGATGTCAGTAATGTACTCTCTGCAGTGGATGTATGTGAAAAAACTAGAACCCGTGTGTGTGTATGAGCGTTTTCTAAAAATAAGCATGTCACATTCTCAGGAGAGTTAGCCAATCTATTATTACTAGTGCTAGACCTTTCAGCAGACAATCCTACTCTGCCTTTCAAGGTACTGATGAGCCCTGCTCTAAATTCTCAGGGCACAAAGACTCTCAAATAAGTTAATGAGAAGTCAATGGGAAATTGACTTTTCCTGCTCTGTGCTCGTCTGAATGCAACGCTCTGTTAATCATGCCATCCTTCTTGTTCTCTTTCCTCCTACCCTAAATTAAAACTATTGGCGGAAACCCATACAGATATTTCACAGTTTTCATTACGACGAAAAAATATCCTGGTTAAAGCTGAGGTCTATCAAAAACCTACAACCTAACCATTGGCTGAGATTAGAGTCTCACTGAAAAGCAAGGGCCCTGATTCCATCATTTCCACCATAATACCACTTTGCATTTGTATAGAACTTTTAACTTTTCAAAGGGCTTTCACATCTATTATCCCATTTGGTCATCACAATGACCCTGTGCAGTAGAAAGGACAAGTATTATTATCCACAATTGACAGATGAGGCAACTGCAGCACAGAAAGGTTAAGTGTTTTGCCTAAGGCCAGGAAGCCAGAGGAGTGCAGCGGTCTCCTTACTTCCAGTCCAATGCTCTTTTCGCCAGACCACTAGAGAAGGTTTCGTACACAGACTGCAAACTCAGAAAAAATAAAATAAAATGAATAAGAGAAAATAAAATAAAAATAAGAGAAAAGAACAAATCAGGGCTCAGGGAAGCTATGTCTCTTCATTGTCATTGAATTATTCAAGCTTAGTATTAAAGTTTTAGAAATGTATCCTTTTTTCCTGTTTATCTACTTCTGTCCTGAGACAAATGTTAATGTAAATTTTCACTGAAATTTGAAACACAAAAGAAAAGTCATTTCGGGATATATTCAAATCACTTAGATTCAGTAAGTAACCCTGTAGTTCATTTTGGGGTGGGGTGGTTAGTGCATAAAATAACTGAGAGTACATCTTAAATCATGTATCCATATTAAGCCTGCAGCTACATTATAACTATAGTCTGTTTGTAAGGGTGAAAGAGATCTCCAGTTGAAAGTAGATTTTGAAAAATTTTTTAGAGCCCAGGGGTTCGTTTTTAATGAGCCGTTACTTTAAGTACTGCATAAAAAATACAGGAAATTGATAGTCCATTTAGTCTGCACCATACCTAATGCAAAAGTCATTAAGATGCATTATTCTTAATGTTCATGATATGATCAGTAAGTGTCTTTTGAAAAGAATGCCCTTAACTTTCACGTAAGGAAATCTTTAAAAATCTTATATATTATATAGAAAAATGTTATAGCAACTGTGATTTACTTTTATATCTTCACTATGCCAAGAAACAGCATCCTCAATTACATTAACATTTTAAAAATAGTCCTCATTTGTAATGTACTTACATATGACAGCATTGCCTTCATTTCTTCATCACTTCTCACTGTAATTCGATCACCATCTTCATCTTCATCTGTTTAAAAAGCAATATAATACAAGTGATAAGATTTGCATTTTTTAATGTACAAAAACCATGTTATCTGGGAACATAATACAACTGGTTTGTACACTTGATATCCAAATCCTCAACACCATATTTTGTGGATGTTAAGGTTATTGGTTCGTGGTTTTGTTTTTCTGTTTAGAATACAACCAGAATCTCAATAAAGAACTAAAAGTTTTAGGAACAGCTGAAAATTAAAATATTGCTCGTGTCATTCAAGACATGTACCTAAGTTAAAGTAAATATAGGGACTTCCCTGGCGGTCCAGTGGTTAAGACTCCATGCTTCCACTGCAGGGGGCAAAGGTTCAATCCCTGATAGGGAAAGTAAAATCCCCCATGCTGCGCGTGTGGCCAAATAAATAAATAAATAGAAATTTAAAAAATAAAGTCAATATAACTGGAGTATGACTGAACAGGTTTGGTTTGGAGAACTTTAAAATCCGAAGAAAGGCCAGTTTTATTTAACTATTAGTACTTTTTCCTTTCCCGTACAGCACCCCATCCCTCTTTTCTCCATTCTTCCTCTCTCCCAAGCAATCTGTCATAATAGTATAATAAAAATGGCTGACATTTACTGAACACTACTGTACACAAGGCACTGTGATTTATGCTCCATACCCCCTTAAAAGCCTCACAATGATTCTATGATGTGGACAATATGACTTGATTACTATCATTCCCTTTTTACAGAACTGAGAGCCTAGTATAAGGTTAACTTGCAAAGCAACTCAAAGTTCTCCTCATAACCCACTTGATCTTGTAGCTCTCTTTTCTATTTCTGAACTGTTTCAATTGTACTGGGTACTCTCTGACAATAGTAAGCTTCAAATGGTGATTCGTGCTATTGTTGAATAATTTAATGGTCTTAAAACTAGAGGATACAGACTTCCCTGGTGGCGCAGTGGTTAAGAATCCGCCTGCCAATGCAGGGGTCACGGGTTCAATCCCTGGTCCGGGAAGATCCCACATGCCGCAAAGCAACTAAGCCCATGCGCCACAACTACTGAGCCTGCGCTCTAGAGCCCGTGAGCCACAACTATTGAGCCTGTGCTGTAGAGCCTGTGAGCCACAACTACTGAAACCTGTGTGCCTAGAGCCCGTGCTCCGCAACAAGAGAAGCCACCTCAAGGAGAAGCCCACACACCGCAATGAAGAGTAGCCCCCGCTCGCTGCAACTAGAGAAAGCCTGTGGGCAGCAACGAAGACCCAACGCAACCAAAAATAAATAAATTAATTAATTAAATAAATTTCTTTAAAAAAACCAAAACTAGAGGATCATAAGACTTCACAAAACACTTAACCAGAATGGATATATTTCAGTAAGTGGATCACCGAAGCAGCCACATCTAGAAACAATGTACTTACTTCATTGATCCTTCTCTTATTTAACATAGTTTTGAAATATGTCTTCAAAACTGTTTTAATAACCTGAAGATAAACCAAGTGAAAATATCAGATCTCATTTTTAGCCCAAAATGGAACTGGCCATCTGATTACTTGCTCATCTATACTATCTGCCAGGCAGGACCCAGAATGACTTTTGGCTATTTCTAAATATTTACTTAGCTACTTCATCCTTCTAAAGATTAAGATCTGTCAACAGGATAACAGCATATGTGGCAGACTTTAAATGTACAGTTGAAAGAAAAATGCTAAGAACCTTTTGAGCAATGCCAGCATTGCTGGAAGGCGTACACAGCCTCCCAGGGGGACAACTTGGAAGGGGCAGGCTCTCTCTCATTTGGATGCCTCAGCTCTGGTGCACTTGTTAAACTGAGTTATTATTTTTTTGGTCACTCTTGGGCATCTAATTGCTGATTTGGTCAGATGCAGAGAACCTGATCCCAGTCCTGGGGAACAAGACAAATCTCTCACCATAAAGAGAATAAGCTAGCATGACACGCTCTGGGGACTCTTACTGAGAATACTGGGGGAGTTCAGTTCAGCACCTGGATCTTAGCCCACCACACCTCAGCAGGCCCTCCCTCCTGTCCAGCCGCAGTTCTTAAGGTATCCCCGTTTGGTGACCACACCATGGGAACCCTAGAAGGGAGCTTGTATTCTCCCTAATTAGCCTATTTCAGAGCAAAATGCTACCTTCTTTTTCTCTCCCACAGCCAATAGCAATCTGACATCATGAGGGAAAGCAGCACTTGAGCCTGTCCTGCTCAGTGACCAAGCCAACAGCTCTCACTGGGGTTTTCTCTCCAAAGTAATTGTTCCTGGATCCTAGATACAGGTTCACTCCTGCAGTTTCCCAACTCTCTGAATATCTACATAGCTAGGAGCTGTCACAGTCACCACTGGTATTATCTACCAAGAGCTGCCAATTTTCAGTATAAAAGGCACACAATGGTCACTATCAGTAACAAAGAAGGCACATTCCTAGGGAGGTTACATATATAAAGGACTACAGAGAAATCTAGCATTTTCCTTCCCTCTTTTTTTTTTTTTTTTTTAAAGCTACAGACTCTATAGAGCCAAATTGGGAGAGAAATGCCATTCTAATTTTGGAAACAGAGGGAGTTTCTATAGAGGTTCCAGAAACTAGTATTTTCAAGGTTAAGTCAAAAAGCTGTCATACAAATGCAGGAAACAAAGGGGAAAAACAGACATTGTATAAAGGAATATAATGTTACATATTACCACACATGAAAGCACTTTACATTTTTTGTTTTAAAACCAAGTCAAATCTCAGTTTGGATGTGTACTAAAATGATTTGTTCTATGAAGTCCTGAACTTGATAAAATTTCCAGTCTGAACAAAGTAGCTTTTTGTAAATCTCATTTCTACACTAGAGCTAGCTACAGAGATGGTGGCTACAAAGGGACAGATTATATTCGAATTTCAACATACACAAGATCTCAATAAGGTATTGTTCACATGGAATGAGGAAGTGCTGGGAGTTCAATAAAACAGGTGAAAAACCTTTTTATAATTTGTAAAGAGAAGGCACAGATTCCAGAAAAAAATCGTTTAAATCACATCTCTCTAAATCAGTAACAAGAACAACAACAACAAAAAGAATTTTCTACGTTCTCAAAGTCAGGGCTTGAACCTTTAAGGCCACTTAAAACTAAAGATTCTCAAATTCTAAAATTCTATGAAATCTCTGAGGGATTATTTCAGTTACCTGAAATAATCTGGTAACTGTGAGGGAAGTCAGTTAGCAGACTAATCTCTTATGTAGCAGTTCCATAGAAAGCAGCTATGAAACACTAAAGGGCACTTTGCTTCAAGTGGACAGAAAACTGAGGACAAAAGGCCAGAATAGCTTTTGATGCAAACCTAAAGTGCTGGAGCTGTCCCATAAGGAGACAAGGTAAGCTGAAAGAGGCATTCTAATAAAGCCTGAGGATAAAATCAGGTTTATATGACACAGTGATTAATAGTTTTATGGATTAATAAGAGCCTCCATTTTATGTAGGTACTGCTCTCCTTTACAGATTGCTCTTTAGAGGACTGTCTGCTTCATTCTTTAATATCTGTAATTAGTAGTTTTAATGAAGACTCCTCGTTCTTGTCAGAAAGGAGACTGAGTTGGAAAAGTAATTACACATAAGAGAAGACTAATGATTCTGGCCCAGAGGCAAAATCCAAGCTATCAGATGCCCTCATGGCAACCCAAGAGCAAACCATTGGCCTTGACATTTAAAATGAGAATACACATCTCTCTAAACACAAGGAATTCCAAGGAAGACATACAAATGGCCAACAGGTACAAGAAAAGGTGCTCCACATCTCTAATCATCAGGAAAATGCAAATGAAAACCACAATGAGGTACCACCTCACACCTGTTACATAGCTATCATCAAGAAGACAAGAGAAAAAGTGTTGGTGAGGATGTGGAGAAATGAAAATCTTTGTGTGCAGTAGGTGGGAATGTAAACTGATACAATCACCATGGAAAACAGTGTGATTCCTCAAAAAATTAAAACTACAACTGCCATGTGATCCAGCAATCATACTTCTAAGTCTATATCCAAAGGAATTGAAATCAGAATCTCACAGAGATATCTACACTCCAATATTCATTGCATCATTATTCACAATAGCCAAGATATGTAAACAACTCAAGTGTCCATCAATGATGAATGGATAAAGAAGATGTGCACACACACTCACCCAGGCACACACACACACCCACACACACACCAAGGAATATTATTCAGCCATGAAAAAGATGGAATCCTTCCATTTGTGACAACATGGATGAACCTTGAGGGCATTATGCTAAGTGAAAAAAAGTTACAGAAAGACAAATACTGTATGATAGCACTTATATGTGGAATCTAAAAAACACAAACTCAGGGTTACCATGGGCTGGAGGGTGGGGAAATGGGGAGATATTTGTCAAAGAGTATAAACTTCCAGTTACAAGATTAACAAAGTCTGGGGATCTAATGTACAGCATGGTGATTATAGTTAATAATACTGTATTACATACGTGAACGTTGCTAATAGATCTTGAATGTTCTCACCACAAAAAAGAAATGGTAATTATGCATCAGGATGGATATGTTAGCTAACACTATGGTGGTAATCATTTTGTAATATGTAATGATCAAATCAATGCGCTATACACCCTAAACTTATACAACGTTATGTGTCAATTATATCTCAGTAAAGCTGGAAAAAAATTTAATAGACAATGAATTGAGAGGAATGAGAAGTTAGTGAAGGGTAAGAAAGTGGAAATACATACCAAGCAATTTAGTATGACAATAACTTAAAATACTTTTCTGAATAAAAAGTTGGATATACACAGCCAGCCCATCTAGCAAAGACCCTGGCTGGGCCTATCAAACCGGATTAGCTATAAAAAGTACACTAACTGGAAACATAAATCATAAAAAACTTACTAAAATGGCACAAAGAGTTTCAAAGGTATAAATATGTTGAAGAACACTAGAAAGCCATGGCATGAAGTAGAGAGAAGCAGAAAAAAATAATTTGAACTCTTTTTGTCTTACACATGGAGGTTCTTTGCCCTCTAACCAAAAAAGCATGACTAGATATGACCAAGAAGGCAGAGGAGGGGGAGCACTCTGATACACTGGTTCACAATGAGAATTCCAGGCTTCTCCAGTTGCCTGGAGCATAGTAATATGATTTTCCAGCACATTAGGGAAGCAAAAGTAGAACCAGAAAGTCTATGTACTGGCTGGATTTTGTTAATGTCACTTAAAATGGAGGCAAAAATCCTAGCAAGATACCAAATAGAGTGCAGCAGATGTTAAACAAATATTATGAAGCAATCTTCACAAAATCTGCAGTGTGTCACAAATATACAAAATGGCAGAGTTTGGGAAAAGACAATCATAACAGGCCATATGTTGTTAGCGATTTTATTTCAAGCAACGTGCAATCCAGAAGAGAAACCAAGAGGAGGAACATAAAGGTCCGAGAGCGGAGACGCAGCCTCAGGTAAGGGGCGGTCAGAATGGCAAGCAGAGTGCCTACTGAGTAAACAGCAAAAAAACATCAGACTCTGGGGAGCGCTCAGCCAAACGGCACCCAGTGCAGCGGCAGGGCTCAAGTGGGCTTTCGAGAAAAACAATTTAGCTTCTACCAAGGGCAACAGAACGTTAAGGCAATACTGTACTTTGTATGTCATTTGTCATATTACTTCAGTGCCAGGTAAGAAGAGTCAATTAGAACTACAGCAAAGGCATTTTTCTAAGGCAAGAGGAAAGAAATGAAAACATAACTGTAGAGGTTAAAAAGGCATCAATAGGAAATTACCAGAAAAGCTGTCAAATTTAGAACACTTCTCAGGTGTGGAATCTAAGATCTGGTCAGGACCAGAGGCCATAGTTTCTAAGGCTAAATCTTCATATCCATGAATTTTAATTTAGCTCCATGCCTCCCACCTCCTGATTCCTTCTTTACTTCTTTGCTTCCTTTTTCTTTGCAAAAAATATTCAAGTGCCCACTATGTAGCAATGTTCTGGACACTGGGGTAATAACAGTGGAAAAAGGAAAACCCCTGCCCTCATGGAGTTTACACTCTACTTGAGAGAGACTGAAGGGTATGAGGGAGTGAATCATACAGATATCTGGGGAAAGAATGTTCCAGGCAGAGGGAACAGCTCATGCTAAGGCCCTGTGGCAGAATACCTGGCATGCTTGAGAGACTGAAAGAAAGCCAGAGTAGCTGCAACAGATTGAGAATAAGATGGGGGAGAGAAACGAGTTCAGAGAAGTAATGGTGGGGCAGAGTTGGGGGAAGATGAGGAAGGGCAGGGCCTTGCAGGGTATGTTAAGGACTTGGCTATCACTCCTGAGTGAGAAGGAAACCACTGGAGGGTCTTGACTGTAGTGATCTCACTTAACTTCTAAAAGGATCTCTTTGGCTGCTGTGTGGAGAAGAGGCTATATGGAGGCAAAACAGAAACAAGGAGACGAGTTAGAGGACCACTGTCCTAGTCTAGGTAAGAGATGATGGTGACCTAAGCCAAATTGAGGTTTTGAGCAGTCATCACATGCTGGATATATTTGCTTGTCCTTATTACTTCATTCCTTCAACCATCCATGCATTCCAGAAACACAAATTGAGAGTCTACTATGTGCCAGGTACTATGCTGGGTTTCTAGCAATTCAAAAATGAGCAGCATTATCTACTGCCCTCAAGGAACTAGCCTGGTGCTTGGGTAAAGGACTTAAACTTCTTAATTCTCATGTAAAACAGCCAGACTACTAACACCTACTACTACTAATAATAACTAGTAAGACTACAAATACCTACTACTAATAATAATAACTACTCTCATGAGCCTAAAAAAGATTAGGACTTTTTGCATCGATGATATTTCAAAACAAAATTTCAATAAATTAAAGCTCTCTTCAAATCGTCTCAAATTCTAAGGATACACAATTAACTCTTATATGTTAATTTTTAGACTCAGTGTACATCTATTGTGAATTACAATTTTTCATTAACCTACCCAGTTTTTCTTATAAGCAACCAGTTATCTTTTACATATGCTATACTGTAAGAAAATAAAACTTCATTTTTCCCAGAATTTTTCCAGAAATTCATAAAACAACTGAAAAGGAATCTATTCAATGAAAAGTGAGTATAAAATGGTCACGGTTAAAGAAAAACAAATAAAATAAAGATTTATCCTATAGTCGCATTTTCTGAACCAAAACTCAGACACATGGTTTGACCAGTGTGAAGATCCTTACGAGGGCTACAGATCAGAATGTGTGATGTCAGAGTATCACGGAAAAGTAGGGCCATATGGTATTTATAGGTATAAGTCAGTGTTTGTCTACATAGACTTAAAACATATCTTTCACGTCAACAGTAAGATTTTACTGTCCAGCAACACCAGCCCAACAGTAATTTTACAGCAGTAACTTGTCTAGAGAAAATCCAGGGAGAGGAACACATGTAACAGATATGCACAGGAAACTCATTAGTGGGCACAGTTGATTTCCATCACCTCACGTGTTGGTGTACTCATTAATCTGTTAATGAAATTGTGAAAATCAGCAGGGATCTTTGGGCCTATATGAATGTCAAGCTCCTACAGCATACGTGGACCCACACATGCAAACATTCAAGATTTTTTATGGTTATGGAATTTAGCTTCATCTCAGAAGTGTTCTCACATCTGGGAAAAGACAAATTATTCAATAACCAGTATGGAATCAACTGTCTATCTGCTTGAAAAATAAAGCTGGATCACCACCTGACTCCTCCTTTCACCAAAATAAACTGAAAGATGGTACAAAAAAAAAAAAAAAAAACTTCTGCTTTTGCAATAAAAACATGCTGTTTTATAAAAAAAAAAAATCCACACAAAAACACATACAAGCGTACATATTTATAAACGTGTGTGTGTATTTAACCCCATTAAAGTAGGCAGAAAAAAGAATTTGAATTAATGTTTTTTCAACATCCTGGAATGTGGACCTTTCTAAGCATGACATAAATCCAGAAGTCACAAAATATGACAAATCGGTTCTTGTAAAAACTTTAAACTTCTCCATGGAAAAAAAGAGAAAAAAAGACCGAAACAAGCTTAAAGGAAAGCAATAAACTAAACAAAAATATTTATAACATCTAAGACAAAGGGGAATTTTCTTAATATTCGAAAACTCTTAAATCAATCAGAAAAAGACAAATAACCTAATAGAAAAATGGGCAAAGGTGATAAATAGTTCACAGAAATTAAATACAAATGACCAAAATATAAATGAAAAGATGCTCAAGCTCATTTATAATTGAAGAAATACAAAATAAAAATAAAACAATAATACAATAATCTTTTTCACATATTAAATTGACATCAACTAAAAAGTTTATTGCACTCAAGAGCTGGTGAGGGTAGAGAGAAATGGGCATTCTCAAAAATTGCTGGTGGGAGTGCAAATTGGCTCTGCCTTCTAAGGAACAACATGGAAATACCTATCAAAACGTAAAATATGGGTACTCTTTGTTTCAGCAGTTCCAAATCCTAGGAATTTATCCTACAAATATATTTCTACAATGCGGAAAGCCATAAGAGACAATGCTGTTGACTGCAGCATTTTTTCTAATACTACTAAAAAACTGGTAACATCTTAAATTTAAAACTGGTCCATCAACAGGTTAAATTAAGTCATAACCATAAAATTAAGTATAATGTAATTATCTAAAAGAATTAAGTTGACTTGTACACACTGATGTTAGAAAGAGGCCCAACACATACTACTAAGTGGGGGCAGGGGAAACTAGTTGCAATCCAGTATATATTATATATGAGAAAATTTCTGGAAGGATACAGAAGAAACTGTTAACTAGGGAATTGGGAAGATGGGGACTTTTACTTGTTGCTTTATTTCGATACTGCTTGAATTTTTTTTAAAGATCATCTATACCTTCTTAACTAAAGAAAAAAAAATCAGACACTATTTATTGAAAAGTAGTACTTTCATTTGTGCTCTTATTGTAAGGGAGAAAGGACCTAAAAGTGGTAAAAAAAAAAAAAAAAAAAAAACGAGGTTTAGGGCCATCAGTCCAAGAGGTAGGTTTGGCACAAATGGGACTCCCTCCCCTCATTCACTCCTAAATCCCCTTGGAAACACCATCCCCTGGGATAGAAATCAGAAAGAATATAACCACCATAGACCCTCTGCCCCTTTGGGACGTAGGGCCCAGTCAAGTGTGGGAATTTGAATTTG
Organism: Balaenoptera acutorostrata; assembly: GCF_949987535.1. Lineage (NCBI taxonomy): Eukaryota > Metazoa > Chordata > Mammalia > Artiodactyla > Balaenopteridae > Balaenoptera > Balaenoptera acutorostrata. The sequence goes on from NC_080066.1 coordinate 69,944,059, forward strand.
GAGCCTGAATTGTCCACCACCAACCAATTACATCCCACGCCTGCGCAACTGCAAAAATAATCGGAAAAAAGCAAATTACTTACTAAGCTTTAGGTTACATGCATTTTACAATTCTCTTTTGAATATGGACATATATGACATTCCATCTTATTCAACAAGGGTATTCCTACAAGGCACAAAGTACACTCGTCCCTCAATATCCACAGGGTATTGGTTCCAGGACCACTCCCCCCGACCCAAAAGATACCAAAATCTGTGGATGATCAAGTCCCTTATATAAAATGGTATTGTACAGTTTGCCCTCTGTATCCACAGGTTCCGCATCCACGAATCGGGCAGGTGTGGAATCCAAGGATACAAAGGGCCAACTGTACTAAGAAGAAAGCAAGAGTGAAATAAAACATGGTTTCTGTCACCAAGTCATTCAATATCTGGCACACAACCAACTGGAAGGGAGGCCCAATAGGTTGTGCTCTAGTATAGTGCCCAGAGAGATTAACCACTCCTGCGGGGATCGGAGGCTTCACCGAAGAGATGGCATTTCTTAGAACTGAATTATCAGTAAAAGAACCTAACCTTTCCCCTCTTTTCCACTTACTCAACTCTTTTTCTCTATGTAAGACAGGTAAATTTGACACTGTCCTTTCTCTCGTTGCTTAATTCATATCACTAAATATAACACCTCTTTTGTATAAGTTAGTGTTGGCTACACTTTGCAGTATTAAATATATTACTATAAATATCTTAAAGTTTTATTTATTCAGGAGTTGTTCCATCATACCATAAACAACTGAAAGAGCTCAAAAATTTCAACAAATTAGCTTATAAACTACATCTTTCCAACTATTTCTTATACATAGATTTCATTTATTAGTGAAGATCCTTGGTACAGAAAATAAGGTCGCCCTAGAACAATCACAAAAAAAGCCAGCCTAGGATTTTAATTCTATAATGGAAAGTACACAATAATCTAAGCACAAAAAAACAAAGAACTATCATTATTTTGTCTCTGTGTATTTTTGTTCTTATTCTTTTCACCTAAAACTGATCCAGATGCAGATGGGTATAGAGTTTCTGCCCTTGTTGGGGGAAAAGAAGGAAAGTGATCTCTAAGAAGTTAAACTTAGAAATTTAAACATTTTTTCTGTTAGTGTTAAGTGTACTTTTCGTGTTAAATATATTACCATAAGTATTTCTTTGATCAAAGTTTTATTTATTCAAGAGTTGTTCCATCACACCCATAAACCATACTTAACACCCTTCACAGGCTTTCAACACACTTGGTTATAAAGAGTGCAAGTTTTATAGTCAAACAGAACTGCATTTGAATATGGGTTCCACCACTTCCTAGCTGATCACTTTTAACAATCTTTTCATGTCTCTGAGTTTCAATTTCCTCACAAATATAATTTTCCTACCTCACAGAGTTGTTGCAAAGATTAGCAACAATCCAGATAAACCATCTAGTACACTGCCTAGCACAGAGCAGGCCATCAATAAATGATAGCTAAAATAATCAGCATTACCACTATGAACCCTAACTCTGAAAGCCAGTAAGGCACAGGTACATCGAGCCACTTGGAGGGACCCAGAAAGCAAGAAGTAGAAAGAACAAGGTAAGTTTCTTTTTTGCCACATCTAAAAACAATCAGAACATACAATATCAAGAATTCTGACAACTCTCAGAACAAGTCTCAACAGTGGTTGAGAATATACACATGAGAAGTTCCACTTTACCACTTACTAGCTGTGAGACTTGAACAAGTTGCCTACAGGAGATGTCCTTTCCTCAACTAGAACAGAGCTAATAACTGTCCTTCAAAGTACTTCATGGGGATCTTGTGAAGGTTAAATTAAATTAGATAAACCACAGAATGCTCTTAACAAGCATCTGGCAACAGTAAGTACTCCAAATGTTAACTACCAGACTGTCTGTGAAATCCCTGGCACCCCCAAGGAGTTACTCCAAGGGGTCTGAAGAGCTTGCAACACTAATATGTATTTCAGATATACATACTATTTTTCAGTAGTATATGGAGTCCAGTGTGGTTAATACAATACGAATTATTTTAAGAGTTCTCAAGTAGCTTTTAAAACCATGAAATGATTGTTGAAAAACATTCAATAGAGAAAGATATAAAGTAAAAAATTGTGCTCATTCAGCCAACTCTTCCCCCACTCCAGCCCCAAGTCTACTTTCCAGGGGAAACCACTGGAAAGCACTGCAGTGGCCACCTCTTCAGACCTTCATCTCTCAATATATACATGAAGTTGGGAGGAGGAGGAGGGATTAAATATTTTACAAAATGAGATCATACCATACATATTTTATTTATTCAACAGTATATCATGAATATACTTCTATGTTAATGCTTAAAATTCTCATTCTTTTTAGCCACTGCTTAATGCTTCAGACTATGGATAAATAATTTATTAATCCATTATTCTAGGCATTTAGCTTACCTCTAAATTTTTTGCTATTAAAAATAATTCCAGGGACTTCCCTTGTGGTCCAGTGGTAAAGAATCCGCCTTCCAATGCAGGGGACGCGGGTTCGATCCCTCGGGGAACTAAGATCCCACATGCCACAGGGCAACTAAGCCACAACTACTGAGCCCACCCTCCTCAACTAAAGAGCCCGCGTGCCGCAAACTACAGAACTCACGTGCTCTGAAGCCCACGCACCACAACTAGAGAAAACCCACATGCCACAATGAAGAGCCCACGCGCTGCAACAAAAGATCCCGCATGCCGCAGTGAAGATCCTGCGTGCCTCAACTAAGACCCCACGCAGTCAAAAATAAATAAATTTAAAAAATAATAATAATAATAATAACTCCAGGGGGTTCCCTGGTGGCCTAGTGGTTAGGATTCAGCGCTTTCACTGCCATGGCCCGGGTTCAATCCCTGGTCGGGGAACTGCAATCCCGCAAGCTGTGCGGCGCAGACAAAATTAAAAAAAAAAAAAAAAAAATTCCACAAGGAACACTTTGTTTGAAGGGCATTCAACACATGTGTAGGTATTTCTGTTGGACAGCTTCCTAAGAGTGGATCTGCTGAGTCAAAGGTTTTGAACATTTTATATTTTGGTAAGTATTGCCAAATTGTCCCCCAAGAGAACATAAATAAAAGAGAGGACAATTGTACTCTCTGTAGTTAACCATCTCCTTAAAAAACAAGAACAAAAAGGAAAAAATCATGTGGAGAAAATGTACATTTTTCTACATGGAAAAGCAGACCACATCTTTGAGAAAAGATGGGACCACAGTTACAGATCCTTACTTTATCCTTCTTAACACCAGAGCCCCTGTGCTGACTGAACTCTCATCTTAACATTACTCAGCCCGTGACCTCCCTCTGGCTTATGTCAAAACCACTTTTCTAGTACACCCTGCCCCCACCCCAGTCCCCAAGCCAATTGTTTTGGGGGGGTGGGAAGGACTCAAGACCTGAAGTGTTGCTGCCATCATCTAACAGCCATGTCAAGCCCCAATAAAACAGAATTACTCCATGCAACGTTCACTTAAATGTTCTACTCTGTTGCTGTTTTAAAGCAGCAAAGGATTAAAATCTTTTAATCAATAATCACTGGCCTACAGGTAGTTTACACGTTTCATTTTGTCCCACAATATTATTACAGTGAGGAGCAAGAGCAGATAAAGGTCATGTTGGTAATTAAAGCTATATTACAGAAATATGCACACCCAGGATATGATTAAATAAGAAAATATTACTTGGTTCAGTATCATCATTAAACTTGCATTAATTTATAAATATTTAAATGTACCATATGATGATCATAAATAATCTGTTTTTGTCAGTTTCTAAAGTAACGCAACCCATAAACCCTTTGAAAAATTACTGCAGAAAGAAACAGTCAAGAAAGTATACAAACCAGACTTACATTCAAATGCTGTGGTTGTTGCTTCAGGCAGAACCTGGCCTATCACATCCTAAACAAAGAAAGAATAAAGGAACACAATTAGCCATCTTCTTTATTGCTAACATGTGGCAAATCCTAGAGGAAACAGGAGAACCTGGAAAAGATTTTTGAAATGTTGGCATAAACTATAAAAACATTAGCTCATAATCACACTTAGCCCAGCAATCTAAGTGCAGAGTTTAAATCTCTATTCTGGAGCTTAAATCTCTATACTGGGGGAGGAGATCATTTAAAAAATCCTTTCCACTCTGTACTAATAACATAATTTTTTACTCTCAATTCAACAGCATAGACAATTACACTGTTGTGCGTTTATAAAAAAAAAAAAAAAGTTTCTTCTATGGGAGGCTATAGAAGGAATGTACTGTTAGTAGAAAAAGAGGTTTGGGGAGTCAAGACTGGCCTGGGTTTGAAGCTCAGCTCTGCACTAAACAAGCTGTGTGACTAGCAACAAATTACTCAACCTCTCTGAGCCTCAATTTGATTATCCTCCAATGTGGGTCTAGTAATGCTTACAGAGGTAATGTAAAAGGTATTAAATAATGTAATAAACATGAACATGAACTGGCCTAACACACTGTAGACCTTCAACAAATATAGCTCTGGATATATGACTACCAACACCTTTCCTTGCATTCATACTGGGAAGAGTTCAAAAAACAAGTTTCCATGATGATGATGTAAATCTACAATACTACAATACATTTAACACAAACAATTCTTATCAACCTTTACTCTTGAGCAACTAAAAAACATATTTAATGACACCAAAATAAAGTTAATCTAGCCTACAAAAGAAAAAGTGTATATAACCTGATATCAATGTTTAAATGAATCTATAAAGTTGAAAACACTTAAAAAATAGTCTACAGAGACAGCTTATTTAAAGAGGTACAGAACACCTTCAAGAAATAGTTATGGGAAAAGTGACCCTCCATTATGTCTAGTCCAACCCAAATGGTCTGCAAACCTCATTGTTCTCCGGGAGCTCTGCCACAATGTCCCTCCTGGGCTGTGCCACAAACAGCACCAGGCAGCCAGCTGACAAAGCCACTTGCAGTATTTCTCAGCAGGGAGCCCACAGCCCTTCCAAGCAGGGCACTTAGCAGGGTGGCGGCTGCAACTTCCTTCTAAAGGCAGTTCTTTAGAAGCTTTTGCTGCAGTGGCAATTTGCATAATAGCCTTGTTTCTACTGTGTGTGTGTGTGTGTGTGTGTGTGTGTGTGTGTGTGTGTGTGTGTGTGTGTGTGTGTGTGTGTGTGTGTGTGTGTTTAAATAAATCTGTGCATATAAAATTGATCAAAGGGAACTATCTTAGGCAGCCCTCACTCACTAGAGCCAAAAGAGATTATTTTTTTCTTCTTACTCTAGTCTTAGCAAATGAAACAACTTTCTGTGGAAGTATTGGTAAAAGATTTTAGTGTTGAAAAAAATCCTTTCTACATACTTGTAGGTAGAAAGTATTTATTGACAGCTAAATGAAAACGGTTGAGCGAGTATAGAGTACACAAGCAGCCAGTGTAAAGCCTGAGAGTGTGGACAGGAGCCAAACTGCTACGGTTGGACCTTGGCTCTGCCGTTCAGTCACTGAGTGACTGAACTTCTCTGTGCCTCCGTTTCCTTCTGTGTAAAAATGAGATCATAACCGTACCTATCTTGTAGGACTAGTGAGTTAATATTTATAAAGTGCTTACAAGAGTGTCTAACACATGGTAAGTGCAAGTATTAGTGTCTGTTAAATAAATAAAACAAGTCACTGATGACTGGAACATTACAAATCTTACCTCATAACGAAACCCTAAATTTCAGCACCTGACAATCAGTGGAGGATGGTCTTTGGTTCACTTACTTCATCCTTCCACAGCATTTACTGAGGACTAGCCAGTATTGGTTTAAAAAAGGTGAGGGGGGACCCTCCACTGCCCCAACCCTCCAAGTCTAGGTTATCACTGCTTACTTCCAGACAACCAATCTTGAGATGTGAACCCTACAGTATTAGCAAACTAATTCAGGATTCTTCCTACTTATGAATAGCAGAACCTGTCAAACAGCAAACTTCTAACAACCATCTGAAAACCCTGCTGAGAAGCAATGGCCTCCTTTGCCCATCAACATAAACAAGGAGGCACACAAACTTTACATCTAATGCGGGGGGGGGGGGGGAGAGAAAGCAAAAGCAAACCTGCTTGAGAGAATCATGAGAATCACGTGAACACAACTGACCATCTTGTTCTGTTAAAGCAAATAAAGTGGGGCTATAATAATGACAAAGAGGTAAAAATCACTATCTCCTGGTCTTTTCTAAGCAGGCACATTTAATTTTATGTGTATTTTCCAGTTTTATTTTAAGTGACTTATTTCAAAATGACCCTGTCTTATTCTCAACATTTTACTCAACCTAAAGAAAGTTTCAAAAGAGCACATAAGTTCACCTATCTTGTTGGTGATCATTTCTTGATCCTTTTCTTCTCCTTCCTTTCAATAAATCAGTCAAACAAATAGCAAACCAAAAATATAAATGAGCATCTATAACATGCCAGGAGGATAAAGATTACAAAACTGTGGGCTACAGAAGAATAAGACTTGCTCCTTGACTTTAGGAAGATTATAATCTGTCACAAAGATAGAGACAAACCTAAAAGACTAACAAATCAGAGCACTTATAGTATGATAAAAGAGCCAAACAAAAGACATAAATTAGCAAATGGTAGGTGCTAACTCAGAAGGCAGGAAAAATCACAGTCTCAGTTAAGATAGAAGAAACTTCACAGATGAGGGGAAATCTGGGCTGGAACTTGGGAGAGAGCATTCAAACAGCAAGAGGAAAGGGGGAACATTCAGATCTCCTGCACAATTTTCCCCAAACGGGGGAGTGGATTGCCAAGGAAGAGGAGAAACACAGAAAGCTGAAAAACAGATAACCCACATGCCTCTGCCTATGAGGACCAGCTGGGCCTACTTCACAATGCACCAGTCCCTAACTATTCAGACGAAGGACAAAGGCCCCAGAGAGGCCCAGTGACTTGCCCACGGAGTCCCAGCCATTTGATGGAGCTGCGAATGGAGCCCTCAACTACTGACTGTGAGTCCAAAACACCCTCAGCTCCAGTTGACTCAGTGACTACAAATTGCTTCCAGCTTCTGTCTCTGGTTCTGCCACAAACCAGCTGTGTGGCTTTAGCATTTTCCCCATCTGGGGTTCATGCTTCCTCATTTGAAAACTGAAGTGAGGAGAGATATCAGATGAAAGGGAACATTCCAGGTTTCATTTGGCTTTAAATTTTAAGGTTCCAAGCCAAAGATGCTGATGTGACTGTTGGTTTTTTTGCCTATTTCTCAATGAAGAGATAAGGTAAACCTGGAAAAGAGATCTAAGGAGTCCTCCAGGATTTGAGCTTGCAGTTCCAAGAACTTGATATACAGCACCCATTGTCACGAGCCCTCCATGAGGCCTTCCCAACATAACACGCTCCACCTGGGCGTACCTGAGCAAGCACGTGGCACACGGCACTCTGAGCTCTCGATGGTGGGACCGTTTGTGCAAAGTTTATTTTTAGGCCAGTCATCCTTGAGCCAACGTACAACTGAGAGATGCCCAGGCCCTATCCCTTCTGCTGCAGTAACAACACTTAGAGAGCACTTACTATGCTCCAGATTGTTGTAAGTACTTTACACATACCAACTCCACTAGTCCTCAGAACTCTGTGAGGTAGGCACTACTTTTATCCCCCCAACCCTATTTTTGCCTTTTTACAGATGAAGAAACTGAGATACAGAAGACACTTGCCCAAGTGAGTCTGGTAAGGCTGACAATGTAAACGCAGTCAGCCTGGCTCCAGTTTGTGTTTTTAACACTGTACCATTCTACTTAAAATAATACCTTCTGTTGTCTCAAATGAGTAAAGTGAAAGAAAGCTCTTGTCTTTCTCATCGGAGACACAATCTCACTTAATCTTTACAAGTCTTTGAGGCAGGTGTCATTATCCCTAATTTACAAATAAAGAAACTGAGGCTCGGAGAGGTAGAGTGACGTGCCTAGTTAGTGGGATAGTTTACAATTAAACACGAATTTCTTGATTCAAAACCTAGTGTGCTGTCCACAAAACCATAACGGTGTGCATCCTCTTTGAAGCTCCCTCATTAAACAAATATTTCAGGATCCTATGAAGCATCAGAAACAGAGAGGAAACAGGTGTCCGTCTCCTCCAGAAGTTTACCATCTCGTGGAGGAGACAGACAAAATTAGCACAAAACCCATATACTTTGCCAAAACAAAGTTGTGGAAACACAGAGGAGGGGCATGTGACCAAGACCAATGCAGAGGAAAAGCGAAGCTGGGCTTTGAAGGACAGGTGGGAGTTGGTGAGCTGAAGAAAGAGGCCCAGTGAAGCAGGCCTGGGCACCTGGGAGAACTCACGGTTAATTCTATATATCTGGAAGACAGGATGCTCATGGGGGTGTAATGAGAGATGAAGCTGGTGCCAGGCAGGTACAAGCCAATCAAGATGGGCCCAGAGGGGCTTCCCTGGTGGTGCACTGGTTAAGAATCCGTCTGCCAATGCAGGGGACACGGGTTCGAGCCCTGGTCCGGGAAGATCCCACATGCCACGGAGCAACTAAGCCTGTGCACCACAACTACTGAGCTGAGTCTGCGCTCTACAGCCTGCGAGCCACAACTACTAAAGCCTGCACACCTAGACCCCGTGCTCCGCAACAAGAGAAGCCACCACAATGAGAAGCCCGCGCATCACAACGAAGTGTAGCCCCTACTCGCAGCAACTAGAGAAAGCCCACACGCAGCAACAAAGATCCAACTCAGCCAAAAATAAATAAATAAATAAATTTATTAAAAAAAAAAAAAAAAAATATATATATATATATATATGGGCCCAGAGGACCACGCCAAGGAGTTTGGGCCTTACCATGAAGGGAGATCCATGTGCGTGTGAGCATGTGGAGAACTCTGGATGCAAAGAGAAGGATGGCATATGTGTACAAGATCAGAGGCTGCTGGTTTACTCCAGCCTCTGCACTCCTTGCACAGACAACTGAAGATCTGTATGCTCTAGGTGGTCAGTAACATCCAGAAGTCAAAATGAAGGTACACAGATCAAATTTTGATTGAGTAACCTATGACAATTAAAAACCACATCCCAGATCTTCCTCTTCCCCCAGACCTCCACCCAGCCCCATCTTATCCTGCAGGTAAGTTCCACTATAGATCTGGTACTTGCAACATGCTCCTTGGTATGTCAGCTCTGCCTTTGATAGCGCACTTATTCAAAATATAAAATGGGCACGATGTACTCTATCTCACATGAATACTAAAAGCTGAGAAGTAGTACTACAGCATGTGGAAATAAATACCAAGTAAAGTAAGGAAATCTGAGTTCTGGCACTGACTCTCCCACTCACAAGCAACATGGCTTCGGAAAAGCCATTTCACCTCACTGCTCCCCAGTAACTATCTGCAAAAAAGATCAGAGGGCTCAACAGGCCACCTCCAAGGTTATCCTCTGCTCTAACATTCCATGATTTTATTTGAAATATATTTTGAATATTTATTATGAAAGTAAGACTACGTCATTGACTCTAAGATGCACATTTTCCCCTCTATTTTAACATCTCTGAAATTGGGTTTTGTACAATGTGTAGCATGTCACAGTTTAACAGGTCGCCATTTTTTTTCTTTCTTAGCGGTACATAAAAATAATATCTTAAAACTTATGACGTCTTAGGCTTGCTGAAACATGATTGGTTAGAGTTGCCTTGTTTCCCTTTCCCACTAGTTACCAAGTTTAGAGAACTCAGTAGAAAGGCTGGAATCTGGCCAGGGACATTCCAAAAAATCCTTGAGAAAAACTCTCTTCTAGATTCAGCTTTTTGTATCCCAGTTGGTTGCTTCTGTGTGTGTGTCCCAGTCCAGGCTGTGAGTTCCTTGAGGGCAGGGGTCCAATCTGATTCATCTCTACTTCCCCAGGGACCTGCACACTTGTCAGATTTCAGTCCATACAATTAATCAATGCTTGTGGTGGAAGAAGTAAAACTGCCCCCATACAAGGCCAGCAATGGCCACTAGCTCAGGCCACCAGGGTAAGATGTGGTGATCAAGGTGCTGACTGCCCTACAAATCCCTGCGCCCCCCTCGCTAGGGACACTGAGATTAGCACTCACCAGCACATCCCTGAAGAGAAGCTGCGGCCCAGAGTGCACTGTCCAGTCCACGGCTCCACTATTTGGAATCTTGATGCGAATCACCAGCACCTGGTTCTCCATGGCATGGAAGGGGCCAAGGGCCAGCCACAGCATTACAGGTTAAAGGGGCTCACATCCTGGTAGGGGGGAACCCCCTGGCTCCTGGTTAGGCGGGGGCTCGAAGAGGTGACAAGGGGACTGAGGGTCAGAGGACAGAGGGGGAGGGGGAGTGAAGAGAGGAGGTGGTCCGGAAGCAGCCCGCAGGCTCGGAGCCAGGCCCAGGCTGTATGGGGTTGAGGGATGTCTCCCTGTGAGCGTGGACGGGGCAAGGGGCAGGAGCCAGTAGGAACTAGCGGAGTTCAGAAGGTTCTGGAGTTGGAAAACAGAGCAAACGGCATCTTGCAGTTCTCTGCCGTCTGTGTGGGTGTGAGGGGACAGCACAGAGAAGACGCCGTTTTAGAGAGATACGGCGGCAGGTGTCCACTCCTCCTTAAAGGAGCGGAGGGTCCCCGACTTGAGGGGACTCAGTCCGGGGCTGTTAGGAAGGAGCCCCAGGGCCGCCGGACCACAAGAAAGCCGAGAGGGCCCTCCGCGGGAGGGTCGGGGGCGAGTCCTCTGCCCCACCCCGAGCCAGAGTGCACGGCGCGCGCGACTCAGCCCCGGCAACCCGAGGCCGCGCGTCCCAGCGGCGGCAGCGGCAGGAGGGGGAAGGCGGCGGTAGGAGGGGGAAGACGGCGGCGAGGGCACTGTTACTCCGGAACCAAAACGCGCGGCGCCGGAACCCCGGGAGCCGGCGAGGGGACCCGCCTCCCGCGGCGCCATGTTGGAAGAGGGCAGCTCCTGGCCGGCCCCGCCCCCGCTCGCCGGCAGGCAGGACCCGAAGAGCAAGGGCTTGGCGTCGGGGCCGGAGTGAGAGGACCGACTGGACTATTCAGTCGTGAGACCCCACCTCCCCTGTCGCGAAGTGACCACACATGGCGACCGGGTGACAGCCTTTTCTTTTCCCGACCCTCATTAAACTCAGCGAGGTGAAAACATTTAACAAAAGAAGGAGGAAACTGAACTAGAGCAGGGGTCCGCCAAAAGCCGATTGATGGCTTAAAATGCGTACTGTTTCCCTGTTCAGAAGACTAGAAAAATAGAACTGCCCCTCTCGTTTATTCCTACTTTATCCGGCCCTGTACCTAAATATTCGTGGAGGTTTGTGCATCAAATGATCAAGAGCAAGGTTGTCTTTTTTTCATTTTTCCAAGTCACAGATCCGGAGGATCATCTTTCTCCCAAATGAGCAAAGCGTGTGGATTTTTCAGTGAGGTCCTTTACCCCCATGGTTACCTTAAAATAGCAAACAGCGCACTATTCAAAAGCAACAGTAAAGAAATTCAGTGAAGAGTTTAACTGCCTGGGTACAGTTGCAGTAGTGGCATCATCTTTTCTTATTAAAGCTTTGAAAAAAAAATATTCTAGACAGTCCATAAATTTTCAACTAGATAGCAATGTTTACGCAGTAATATCACAGGGAGTAGCAATAACCCGTGGTTATTTTTAAATGCCTTGTTAACCTCAGATTTTTAAATGCATAATTTTGTTCATCTATGATGCCTATACAGAAGTTTGTTTACAAATTGCAACGCGTAGTTTCGTCCTTTATCTCTAAGAAAAGTCCACATATCGCTTTACTTTGAGGGGCTGAATTTTGTATAAATTCGGTGGGAGAGGAGTGTCATTCCCCTCTATAACAGTCAAATAGTTGATGAATGCGAGAGAAAAAATAAATACTGGTCAGTTTTGGTATAATATCAATTTTTTACTGCATATTTTCTCTATCTGCATTCCTTTTTTTTGTAATAGTATTTGTTTTATTTAGTTATTTATTTATTATTTATTTATTTATGGCTGCGTGGGTCTTCGTTGCTGCGCCCAGGCTTTCTCTAGTGCCGCTCGTTGGGGTGTGCAGGCTTCTGCTCCGCGGCATGTAGGATCTTCCCCGACCAGGGCTCAAACCTGTGTCCCTGCATTGGCAGGTGGATTCTTAACCACTGCACCACCAGGGAAGTCCCTACATTCCTTTTATATTTAATTTGAAAGTCCATTGTAGAAGGTAAATTATCTCTTTTCAGTTATTGTAAATGAATAGCTTAGGTAGAAATTCATTTAGTCAGATCCTCCAGGTAGTCAAAGAATTGCCCTTTTCCACCTGCACTTCAGTCTTGTGAAAAACAAACAATTTGTTCAAGGTCCCCATGCACTTTTTATTGAAAGTTCATTTCCTATTATTTGAGAAAATAGACCACAAAGCCAGAGATTTTCTATGAACTCATGATTTGTTAAAATGGCTTTTATTGATAGTACTGTGGGCAAAACCAACTCAATTTGTACTTTCAATTCTTTTGGATATATACCCACAAGTAGAATTGCTGGATCATATGATAATTCTATTTTTAATTTTTTGAGGAGCTGCCATGTTCCACAATGGCTGCACCATTTTACATTCCCACCAGTAGCCCAAGAGTTCCAGTTTCTCTGCATCTTCACCAACACTTGTTATTTTCTACATTTTTGTTAGAAGCCATATTCTCATGGGTATGAGGTGATATCTCAAAGTGGTTTAGATTTGCATTTCCCTAGTGATTAGTGATGTTCATCTTTTCATATACTTGTTGGCCATTTGTATATCTTCTTTGGAGAATTGTCTATTCAAGTCCTTTGCCCGTTTTTAAATTGGCTTATTTATCTTTTTTGTTATAAAGTAATTTTTTAAATGAGGAAAATTAACATTTTACTACTATAAGTTCAGAGATGTTTTCTTTCATCTCTTTTTACATTGCTCCCAATCTCCAATCCTTAACCCAGAATCTGATCCCTTACCACTGCTTCACAGATACTATCTCAGTCCAAACTACCATTATATTTATATTATATTTCTCTCTTAAACTTCTGTTTCCATTCTTGCCACTGCTACCAACGGTCTATGCTCAACCCAATTACCAGGGTTAGAATACCAAGTCACCCCTTTGGTTAAAACTATTCTGATGGCCTCCTAACTTGTACAGAATAAAAACTAAAGTCCTTTCCTTGACCTGCAAAACTCCACACAGTCTGCCCTCCATACCTTCTGGCCTTATGATATGTCATTCACACCAGCCTCCTTCTTATTTTTCCTTGAACATCTCAGGCATCCCAGCTCAGGGTCTTTGCATTTGCCCTTTCCTCTCCCTGGATTGCTCTTATCCCGATATTCACATGGCTCACTTCCTCCTGCAGATCTTGACTTAAAAATCACCTTCGTGTTGAGGCCTTCCCTTAGCACAGTCTTGAAAACCAGCCCCAAACCCACCCCACCCACAGATGCGAGCACGCAGATGTGCACAAATCCTGGTCCCCTTCCCTGGTTTACTTTTCTCCTGGCCCTCATCACTATCTACCATGCCACATGTCTCAATCCTGTGTTTGTCTCCCCACTAAACTGTAACTTGGCGAGGGAGGGATGGGTATGTGTTTTATTCACTGCCATGTCCCTAGTACCTAAAATAGTACCTGACACACAGTGGGCACTTTAATAATATTTGTTAAATGAATGAGTGGATTTTGAAGGCAAAGTGGGTTGAGTAATAGGAATGCAACTACCATGTGCATCTCCTGCCTGTCTTGAGCCGCACTTGCTCCTTGGCCTTCCCACAACCACTGCCATCGTGGAGACTGAGACAACAACAATTATAGACTCCCACTGAACCACGAACTTTATAACAAATGTTGACTGCCTCCTGTGTTCCAAAATTCCACTTGTCTTCTTCAGTGCCGGGTGTGGGTCCCTACATATAACATTCAAATACTTGTTGATTTGGGGGTTTTGTTTTTGTTTTTTCTTTCTTTCTTTTTGGCCACACCACGTGGCTTGCAGGATCTTAGTCCCCCAACCGGGGATCAAACCCAGGCCCCAGCAGTGAAAGTGCCAAGTCCTAACCACTGGACCACCAGGGAATTCCCAATACTTGTTGATTTTGATTTAAAGGAATATGATGAGAATAGAGGATGAAAACAGTAAGTTTCTAGTGGAGAAACCTTGCAGACACCATCCTAACCAAGTGATCAAGGTTAACATCACCAGTGATGTCATGTTGATGTCATGTACTCTCTTATATGATGCAACAAGAAGGGCATTTGACCTGTGGGGTCTTCTTCCCCAAACCCATAACCCCAATCTAATCATGAGAAAACCATCAGACAAACCCAAATTGAGGGACAGTCTACAAAATACCTGACAAATACTCCTCAAAACTGCCAAGGTCATAAAAAACAAAAAACAAAGAAACTGTCACAGACCTGAGGAGACTAAGGAGACATGACGATTAAATGTATTGTGGGATCCTCAATGGAATCCTGGAACAGAAAAAGGACAGTAATGAAAAACTGGTGAAATCTGAATAAAGTCTGGAGTTTAGTTAGTAATAACGTACCAATGCTGACTTTTTAGTTTTGACATATGTGCAATGATTACATAAAATGCTAACATTAGGGGAATCTGGGTGAAGTATATGGGAACTCTCTGTACTATATTTGCAACTTTTCTGTAAATCTAAAGTTATTCCAAAATAAAAAGTTTTTTTTAAATAACTTTCATTTCTACACACTTGTAATAATGTCTTAGAAATTTTAATTTAAAAAAGATATAATTTATTGGTATTACAATAACAACTGAAAAATAAACATAAGCATTTTCCTCATATGCTTAATATGCATTAGTTTAAAAAAAGAATATGAAGAAGCATGGACAAAAGTGGTGGGACTTACCTGGTGGCGCCATGGTTAAGAATCGGCCTGCCAATGCAGGGGACAGGGGTTCGAGCCCTGATCCAGGAAAATCCCACATGCCGCAGAGCAACTAAGGCCGTGCGCCACAACTACTGAGCCTGCGCTCTAGAGCCCACGAGCCACAACTACTGAGCCCAAGTGCTGCAACTGCTGAAGCCCACACACCTAGAGCCCATGCTCTGCAACAAGAGAAGCCACTGCAATGAGAAGCCCGTGCACCGCAACGAAGAGTAGCCCCCGCTCGCCGCAACTAGAGAAAACCCGCGCGCAGCAATGAAGACCCAACGCAGCCAAAAATAAATAAATAAAATAAATAAATTAAAAAAAAATTTTTTTAAAAAGTGGTAAGAGACAAACCCTTGAAAGTGTGAAGGGAAAGTCTGCTCTTTTGTGTTGTGGCAGGAATGGAAAAGAACAGTGGGAGCGATTCCAGTACTCATGCAGAAGCAGAAACAATAGTTCAACAGATATTCATAGAGCGCCAAGTATGTACTATGGATTTTAGATGCTGTAACATGAATTAATTTATTAATTTATGATGTCATTGGATTTAATTTCTACGTAATACATTTTCCCTCAGGTAGAGTAGGCTGGTGTTCCTACAAATCACTTAAGCTTTATTTCCCTTTTTTGATGGTTTCAACATATCTATATTCTTTTCTTTATATTAACCAACAAACTATATCTCACATTTTTGTGGGGCTTTAGAGCTTGCAAAGCACGTCTCCCTTCGTTATCCTGTGCATCATAGGGAAGTATAGAGTAATGGTTAAGAATTTGGACTCTGTAGACAGGTTACAGGGAATGGAATAACACTCACCATGTGTGACATTGAGCAAGACTTCTTGGTTTCCACAGCTTAAAAAATGGGAATAAAAATAGGATTAAGGGAGCTAATATGTGTAAAGTGCTTAGTCTAGGACCTGACACAAAGAAACAATATGTGAGTGTTAGATAAACTCCTTATTGTATATATGGAGACACTAAGAAAGCTCTAATTTTTCTCAATTATATTCAACCAGTAATGGTATAGCAAGACTTAAACCATATTTTTCATCTCCAAAACAAGGTTCTTTGTATTACACACATAGTGGAATAGCAATAAACATCAAGCTAAATCAGACACAGCCATGAAAGAATGATAATAAAATTTCAGAGTTAAAGGAAACTTACAAAATCACCAATCTAATCTTCTGCCCAATTCAAGAATTCTCTCCACATTTACCTAAGGAATTGTCATACAGCCTCTCTGAACATCTGCAATAACAGGACTCACTTCCTCAAGAGGCACCCCATTCCATTTTTTGCCAAATCAATTAAAATATTCTTCTTGTCTCCTTGTTACCAACACACTATTTCTAGTTCTGTTTAAAAAGAGTAAGTCTAACTCATCCTAGTAGTTTCTGATTGTTTCATTTCACATACTTCTACACATCATTCTGTTTGACTTTAAAATAGTAAAATTCCTGTATGAGAAAATAGATGGCACCTTTTGAGATGCCTCAAAAGGATAATGCAACAAGATTCCAATCTTTTATTTTTCAGAAGGCATGGAACAGTGTAAGTTTGTTCATTACACCTGAGATAGTATTTCAAAATTTGTTGCTGTTCTTGTAAAGAATCCATATGATTTCCAATTAAAGTATCCTTTTCTTAAAGCTCTTAAAAATGAAGGCAAGTTTTCGTTTTAATTTTGAATCATCACATGTTCATTTGACATAGAGCCTTCATTATATGACAAATACTGGAAACACAAAAATTAGTAACACATTGTTCTCTTCCAGCTGTGTACAGAAGTAGTTTTTCAGTATGGCTTGAATGGACCCTGTATATAGACTCAGAACTACTAGATTTTGTTGACAGGTAAAATTAGTATTGAATAAAATTTGCCTTCAACATGGTCAGTGCAAAAGATTTGTAGGATGAATGAATGACTTGATTTTTAATGTAATCTAAAAGTAAGTGACACTATTTAGATTTTAATTCAAACCTTGAAATTCTTGGTCCCTTTATTTTATAAAATTTGGATATTTGAAAGCATAAGAAACTAAAATTTTGACTTTATCTCACAGTCAGAGCCTTAATACTATGTGTAAAGAAAGGTTGCAAGATAATCTACTTTTTTTTTTTTTCGTTTTTGTTTTTGGCTGTGTTGGGTCTTCCTTGCTGCACATGGGCTTTCTCTAGATGAGGCAAGCGGGGGCTACTCTTCGTTGCGGCGCGCGGGCCTCTCATTGTCGTGGCTTCTCTTGTTGCAGAGCACGGGCTATAGAGCGCAGGCTCAGTAGTTGTGGTGCACAGGCTTAGTTGCTCCGTGGCATGTGGGATCTTCCTGGGCCAGGG
The DNA here is from genome assembly GCF_949987535.1 of Balaenoptera acutorostrata. Taxonomy (NCBI): domain Eukaryota; kingdom Metazoa; phylum Chordata; class Mammalia; order Artiodactyla; family Balaenopteridae; genus Balaenoptera; species Balaenoptera acutorostrata. Next base: position 69,961,351 of record NC_080066.1, read on the forward strand.
ATCAAACCCATGTCTCCTGCATCGGCAGGCGGATTCTTAACCACTGTGCCACCAGGGAAGCCCTAATCTCCTACTTTTATCAATTATTTTAATCCAATTCATAAACATATACATTTTTTGAAATAAAAATATCCATTTTCCTTAAATGGAGTTTTAAATTCACATCTATTTATTAGAGTACGGATTTTTTTTTTTTTTTATAAGTCTTTATATTTTTACAGGGGATGAGTTCTTTTTTTTTTTTTTTAATTGTATAGCTACTTTATTTATTTATTTATTTATTTTTGGCTGTGTTGGGTCTTCGGTTCGTGCGAGGGCTTTCTCTAGTTGCGGCAAGTGGGGGCCACTCTTCATCGCGGTGCGGGGACCGCTCTTCATCGCGGTGCGCGGGCCTTTCACTATCGCGGCCCCTCCCGTTGCGGGGCACAGGTTCCAGACGCGCAGGCTCAGTAGTTGTGGCTCACGGGCCCAGCTGCTCCGTGGCATGTGGGATCTTCCCAGACCAGGGCTCGAACCCGTGTCCCCTGCATTAGCAGGCAGATTCTCAACCACTGCGCCACCAGGGAAGCCCCTAGAGTACGGATTTTTATTTTGTATATTTTTATTTTTCCTTTAGGGTTAGGGTAGACAACTTTTTAGATCTGATTTTAAGTTATGCACTTATATGAAAATAGAGTAAAATGAATCACTTTGTGGTTAATAAATTCAATATTCTGCTTACAGACAGCTTGTTATAAAATTACTGATATATTCTAGCAGAAGCAGTGAAGGCTATGTCAAATAACTACAAAAAAAATCATACTATGTAGCGTTAATGATGTTACCTTAACATACCAGCTTCAGGGGCTGCATAATTGTTTCTGCCAACCCATAAATTTTTGAGTAACAACAAAATTATTGTGATTTTTCTTACTAAATAATTCATACATTACAAAGAATGTATGTAACAAGGTCCATGAATCACTAAAGCATATAATGATCATATATCTAATGACATATCTCTTTTCATAAGATGAATTCGAATAGATTTATGTATTTAGGTTAACTAAAAAATACCAAGTTTATAAGGTTCATAATTCTATCAACAACAACAAAAAACTTCAAATCTTCCTTAAGAAGTACATGATTTGCTTTTAAAAACTGAAAGCTTTTGTTTATCAAAATCCTTGTTTAAGCTACTTTTCATGAAGTTTTACAGCATTTAAATTGATACTATAAATATTACTGAAGATAAATTTATAATATAATGGAGTAGTACAATGTTCATAAACTGTATTTAAAATGATATAAGTGCAACTAAAATAGCTATAAGCAATACTATATAAAACCTCATTCTAGTAGTAGCTGATATTCTTTATCTAGCAACTAGGATCTAAAAGAGGATATTTTCATTTACTAACATTTTACATACTTTTCTTTGGTCTTATCTTTTTAAAAATTTTTAAAATTAAAAAAAATTTTTGGCCATGCCTCACGGCATGCAGGATCTTGATTCCCCGACCAGGGATGAACCCATGCCCCCTGCAGTGGAAGCATGGAATCTTAACCACTGGACTGCCAGGGCAGTCCCTGGTCTTAAAGTATCTCAAACCAAGTATACCCTTTTCTTAATGCTACTAAAAGTGATCCCAAATGAGATTTCATCTATTTAATTCAAACTAGGTTTCACGAAGTTGAGTTATTAGTAGTGAGGTGGATGGACCTAGAGACTGTCATACAGAGCGAAGTAAGTCAGAAAGAGAAAAACAAATACCGTATGCTAACACATATATATGGAACCTAAAAAAAAAAAAAAGAAGAAAGGTTCTGAAGAACCTAGGGCCAGGACAGGAATAAAGACACAGACGTAGAGAATGGACATGAGGACATGGGGAGGGGGAAGTGTAAGCTGGGACAAAGTGAGAGAGTGGCATGGACATACATACACTACCAAATGTAAAATAGGTAGCTAGTGGGAAGCAGCCTCATAGCGCAGGGAGATCAGCTCGGTGCTTTGTGTCCACCTAGAGGGGTGGGATAGGGAGGGTGGGAGGGAGACACAAGAGGGAGGAGATATGGGGATATATGTATATGTATAGCTGATTCACTTTGTTACAAAGCAGAAACTAACACACCATTGTAAAGCAATTATACTCCAATAAAGATGTTAAAAAAATAAAAACTAGGTTTCATACTAAAATTTTTAAAATTCCAAGAATACAACATATAAAATGATGTTAATGTTTTACCTCTTTTTTTTTTTTTATAATTCTGCTCCCACAGTATCATTCTTTTTATTTTTTAATTTTTACTTATATTTATTTTTGGCTGTGTTGGGTCTTCGTTTCTGTGCGAGGGCTTTCTCTAGTTGCGGCAAGCGGGGGCCACTCTTCATTGCGGTGCATGGGCCTCTCACTGTCGCGGCCTCTCTTGTTGCGGAGCACAAGCTCCAGACGCGCAGGCTCAGTAGTTGTGGCTCACGGGCCTAGTTGCTCTGCGGCATGTGGGATCTTCCCAGACCAGGGCTCGAACCCGTGTGCCCTGCATTGGCAGGCAGATTCTCAACCGCTGCGCCACCAGGGAAGCCCACCTCTTTTAATTTCTAACATTTTTCTAAACACAGTTATTTTCTATAGAAATTATCCAGTTATATTTTATCATAGTAATAACGAATCCTTTACTAATTTTTAAAATTTATTTTTATTTATGGTGAAATACACATCACACTGAAATTATCATGTTAACCATTTTTAAGCGTACAGTTTAGTGTTATTAAGTACATTCACATTACTGTGCAACCATCAATACCATTTATCTCCAGAACTCTTTTTATCTTACACAATTGAAACTCTATACCTATTAAACACTAACTGCCCATTTCCCCTCCCCCCTTTACTAGTTTTTTAACAGCTTTATTGAAAGATAATTCACATGCCATACAGTTCTTCCATTTAAAGTGTACAATTCAATGTTTTGAGTATAGTCACAGAATTGTGCAACCATCACCACAATCAATTTTGGAACAGTTTCATCACCCCAGAAAGAATCCCCGTGCCCATTAACAGTCACTCCCCATTTCCTACCAACCTCCCCAGTCCTAGGCAATCACTAATCCACTTTCTGTCTCTATAGATTTGCCTATTCTGGACATTTCATATAAATGGAATCACACAATGTATGGGCTTTTATGATGGGCTTTTTTCACTTAGTGTAATGTTTTCAAGAAAGCTTTGTCAATGCTGTAGCATGGATCAATAATTCTTTCCTTTTTTTGGTTGAATAATATTCTGTTGTGTGAATATGCCACATTTTATTTTATTTTTTTTTAAATTTTTTGTAAGTGAAATAGGGAGCATTTTCTTTTTTTCTTTTCCTTTTTTTTTTTTAAATTTTATTTATTTTATTTATGGCTGTGTTGGGTCTTCGTTTCTGTGCGAGGGCTTTCTCTAGTTGTGGCAAGCGGGGGCCACTCTTCATCGTGGTGCGCGGGCCTCTCACCATCGCGGCCTCTCTTGTTGCAGAGCACAGGCTCCAGACGCGCAGGCTCAGTAGTTGTGGCTCACGGGCCCAGTTGCTCCGCGGCATGTGGGATCTTCCCAGACCAGGGCTCGAACCTGTGTCCCCTGCATTGGCAGGCAGATTCTCAACCACTGCGCCACCAGGGAAGCCCCACATTTTATTTTTATCCATTCATCAGTTGATATTTGAGTTGTTTCCACTTCTTTGCTAGAATGAATGATGCTATGCACACTTGTGTACAAGTTTTTGTGTGAACATATTTTCAGTTCTCTAGGGTATGTATCCCAGGAACAGAATTGCTGGGTAATATGGTAACTCCATGTTTGATATTTTGTGGAACGGCCAAACTTTTCCCAAGTGGCTGCACTATTTTACATTCCCACTAGCAATGTATGAGGGTTCCAACTTCTCCATATTTCATGCGAACACTTGTTATTATGTCTTTTTGATTATAGCCATCCTATTGGGTATGAAGTGGTATCTCGTTGTGGTTTTGATTTGCATTTCCCTAATAGTTAATGTTAAACGCCTTTCATGTGTTTAGTAGCTATTTGTATAATTCCTTTGGAGAAATGTCTGTCCAAATCTATTTTTCAATTGGGTTGAGTTAGAAGAGTTCTTTATATATTCTGGCTATAAGTCCCTTTATCATATATATGATTTGCAAATATTTTCTCCCATTCTGTCAGTTGTCTTTTATTTTCTTGATAGTGTCCTTTAAAACACAAAAGTTTTTAATTTTGATGATGTCCAACTTATTTTTTTGTCATTTGCCTTTTCTAACATTTATCCTTTCCCCAAATAGGAGATTTTTACAGTAGGCAGTATGTGAAATCACAGTTTCTTTACTAGAAAGCTAACTGAACTTAGAAATACACTTACTAGGGGCTTCCCTGGTGGCACAGTGGTTAAGAATCCGCCTGCCAATGCAGGGGACATGGGTGCGATCCCTGGTCCGGAAAGATCCTACATGCTGCGGAGCAACTAAGCCTGTGCACCACAACTACTGAGCCTGCGCGCCACACCTACTGAAGCCCGCGCGCCTAGAGTTGTATTAAACGTAGTCTCAATTAGCAAAACAGGTCTGAGAAGTTGCTGGATGGCCAAGCTTGTGTCATTGGAAACTATTTTATCCACATCTTCATTTAAAGAATTTTTTTTCTCAACATCTGATCTCCAATTTATATTAGAAAAATACTCTGTGGACTGTGGTCACTACTAATAACACTTCTTATTGTTGGGAAAGCTCTTGTGAAACATTTGTCAAGCACATAAAATGGTATAAAAGTGAAATATAGTAATTAAGATGTGTGTTCTATCGATTGTGTAAGCTAAAGTAATTTTTCATTACTAACGTAAGATTTAATAAGTATAAGTAGTTAAAGATTCTGACTTGGCACTAGTCATTAGCATGTAATTGAACTAGTAAAAAAGATCAGTTAAAGCTGTGTTGATTACCACCTTATCTTTGAAAGGCAATTAAAGACCTCAATCATTGCAACAAGATTTGATTGTGCAGCCTTTATTGGACATTGATCTTTCAGCAAAGTGCAGTTACATTTTCCATTAATTTACAGTAACACAGTTTAGCTCTGATACCCTAGACTGTTGACCCAGGTGAGATGTAATGCTAAGTACTTGTTTAGGTTAAGATGCCCCCAAACGTCATTACTATCTGAATGGTAAGTGCTGAAAAAAATTAGACACCCGATCCACTAGCTTTAGGATAAGGTTTCTGTTATCTGCATTAGCTTTTAAATGAAATGAAACCCAGATCCTTGTCTTTAGGTCACTCCACTCATTCAAACAACATTCATTCTTTAATAGAATTAAGAGATATTTTGTGAAGAATTATAGATGATCTGTGATAATTTTGAGTGAATATAAATATAAATGACACAAAATAAAATGTACATTTTAAAAGAAATACATATGGCTTTTAAAATTGAAAGTGTTTCCATTTTTACTGGTCAACAATAAGCAAAATATTAGTGACCAAATATGTATGATGAACGAACTTATAACTATTTGTACAATTTGGTACGTTAAGACATTAGCACTGAGAAACTAGGGATTTTTTTTTTTTTTTTTAATTAGCAACCTCTTTCTTGCTCCCAACTCTGTTACTGCATCTTTATGGTGGTTCACAACTTATACAGGAGCTACGAATTTTGACTAGAAACTTCTTCCAACACTTGATAATTGATTTGTATAGAAATAACAATAGAAGAAATCCAAGATTTTAAACTAAAATAAAACTTCATCTTCATTCAAAAAATAGTTTTGCCTGGATTATTTTAAAGACTAAAAATCCCATTAAAGAAGTATAGGCAGAAAAGCTGTCTGTTTCATCAACTAAGAAAACTCCTGCTATCCAGAAGGGCAGGGTCCACGAGGAACCCGGCTTGCCATCTCAGGCATAACCTGCATGCGCACAGACACACTCGCACAAACTGCCTTCAATGTGTCTCCTCCTTCCTTCCTCTCACTTATTTAAAAAATCCTTTTATTGATGAAGTATTTTAAACTTAAATATATATGGAACACAAGAATAAGGATTACAAAACCAGCTTTTCTGCAATTAATGTAAAACTGACATTTGCTTACAAGCACATTCATGATACATTTTAAGGCAAAAAGGTTTCTTGTTTTGTCCTTCTTAGATTACAGGTGGAAAAAACTAAGATACAAAGGAGTAGTTATTAGCCTGGGGTCAAAAAGTAAGATAGCACTGTTGCTAAAAATAGAATCAATCTCCTGCCTCCAGCATTTATATTTTATCCTTTTTAGGCCACAATACTTTGATGTAGTATCCAACTTTAAAGAAAAAACTTAAACTATTGCTGTTCAATGAGAAGAATTTTTTCAGACTAAACGGTTCACTACAAGACTTCATAAATCCAAGGAATGATATTTTAAATATTTGAACCATGCCCTTAGCCATTGTTGAGTTCTTCCTTTACCATGATCAACTTCATGAGAGCAAGAGGTCTATTGATTTTCATGTAATACAAGAAAATATTACATTTGCTTAATTGTTACACAGTGAGCACATCAGACAAGAAATCAAGGCTCTATTTAATGCTGCAAGCAGCAGAGAATTACAGAGATCAATAGGGTAGTTTGTCAAAGATGTTCTCCAAGGAGACTTACCTATCACCATATGGACAAGAAGTCACTCCGATTGTAGCTATTGAAAAACAGGTAAGCACAGTCAGCAGTACAAATTATCAGAAATCAAACAGGCCAGTGTGAAAAGAAGTGCAACTCTACGGAAAAGCTGTATTTATGGTCTGATAAAAGCCATTTTATCAGCCTTGTGTTGGGACCAAACCTTTACAGCAAGTATTGACAAGATCAGGAGCAATGAATGAGCAGTATTTGACTTAAAACTTATGAGCTATAGTTATTTAACTTTGCCCATTACAGAGGAAATCAGTTCTAGCCTTCCTTGCAAAATGCTAATAGTCAGTTTTATTATTAATGAAGCTTAATGTAACACTATCTCCTTTGTGTAAGCCATTCATTTAACTAGTGTCAAGTATATTCTTCTGGACTAAATATATTGGCATAAGTACTTCTTTGATTAAAAGGTTATTTAGAATTGCTGTTAGACAAGTGAACACTACAAATGTTTGAAGAACAGTTCACTCTCTGTAGCTCACTTAAAATGACTACCTTTAACGAAGCCAGTTTGTGTCACTTCATTATTCCAGTGCTTTCACCTCAATCACTTCCACTCACTTTCCCTACTGATTTGCCAGAAGTAGGCACCCAAATGTTGGTTAGATTGAATTCTATAAAATATTTTGCTACAAAACTGTGTAAACGTTGCAGAGCATCAGCAACACATTAACATAAAATGATATATAATGCATGTTTGTAATTACGGGAGAGATCATAAATCTTAAAACACCCATTGGTTTAGAAATTAAATAGTTCTACTTAGCTCTCCCTGAATTACTCCAAATTTCTGAAATTTACCATTCGTCTGGGTATTCTGTAACTACCCCCAAGGATAAATTTTTTTTAATGACTTTGCTTTCAAAAATGCAATTAACCTAATAAAATTCTAATGCAAAACCGCCATCAGGTCTTTAAAATTTCAGCCCACTTCCCATTGCCAATAAGTCTATGGATACGTACCATTTTAGCTAGTTGCTTTTTTAAACAGTTACCAAATTTATTTTTTCTGGGTCTTTCTAGATTTTAATTGTTCTTACAGCTTTATCAGCATGCTATTTTAACTTTTAATAAGTCTTAATTGCATTCTTCTTGCTGCATTTACATTACCTGGAGTTGTTATTACATTTTTAAAAAAGTAGTATGGTATTGGATTCTTTAGGTAATAAGAAGTTTCAACATTACACCCACACCTCTCATACAGGTAAATGGCACAAGGGCTGTAAATCATTTCCATTTAAAATCCTGACAGTTGAATGGTTTAAATTTCAGATTGCAGTTAGAATTCTCATCAACTTTGGATTTGCCAATGATATTATATTATTTTTATCATATATCCTAAAATTCTCTACTTCTTTGCCCAATGTTAAAGATTTTTTCCCCTTCCTTCTTTGTGGGGTATCTATATTTTCAAAGAGTTGATTTAAATTGTTAATACATAACTACAGAATCTATAAGTTACAATCATTTTTTATCTCTTGTTTAACCTAGTTATACGAAAAAATTGGTATAAGCATTATGCGTTTGTAGCTCCCATTGGCTAAACAGAGTATGCAATATATAACAATGTATTAATATGAAAAGCTTTGCCTCTTGAGGGCAATGATTCATCTTAAAGAACCAGACACCGTAGAAAGAAAAAGGTGTTTGCAAAGTTTTATTTTAAGGAATCAAAAATAAATATTGCACATACACATGAGAAAATCGACTGGTATTTTTGTCCTCCAATGCACACTTTCAGTACATAGCACCTTCATCTTCTTTATTTAGAAAATAAACTGTTATTGGTCCATAACTGGTGTGCACAGTCTCTGTGACTCTAGCAAAAAACCAGGAGCCAAGTCCATATAATAAAGTTGGAATACCTAGAAAACAAATGAATATGTTACTTGTGAAATCAATACCTATTAATCATGTACTCATATATTTGTCATGGTATAAATCACATAGCACTGTTCAGCAACATCAAGAAATTATAAAGTTACAAAAATATGAGTAAACACTGACTCAGCCTAAGAGGTCAATTTCATCTATGTTTGTGGAACATAGTAACAATTGTGTAAGCCTAGAGATTTTAAAAACTATAGATAAGGCTGATGTAAACTGTAATTCAAAGTACCTGGGCGTCCCTGGTGGCGCAGTGGTTAAGAATCTGCCTGCCAATGCAGGGGACATGGGTTCGAGCCCTGGTCTGGGAAGATCCCACATGCCGTGGAGCAACTAGGCCTGTGAGCCACAACTACTGAGCCTGCGCGTCTGGAGCCTGTGCTCCGCAACAAGAGAGGCTGCGATAGTGAGAGGCCCGCGCACCGCGATGAAGAGTGGCCCCCGCTTGCCCCAACTAGAGAAAGCCCTCGCACAGAAACGAAGACCCAACACAGCCAAAAATAAATAAATTAATTAATTAAAAAACCCAAAGTACTTTACAAACATTAATTCATTACCTCCAAATAATTATGAAGTAATTCTATATTCTTTTCACAAATAATCAAACAGAGAAGTGTCATTAACTTAGTTGTAGATGCTCCTGATTATTGGCCTTGAGCTTAAATTACTAGGTCATCTTTATTGTGCTTTAAGTTGGACAGTAATACCTATGGCTAAAATAATTTCTTGTACAACTTAAAAGAAACTGGGTCAAGAAGCTGTCTTCAAAATCTAAGGCAAAACCTAACTCTAAGGAAGATTTTAGTATAATAACAAACATGAGAAACAATCCCATTAATATTTTTACAACTGATTTGAAAATCTTGCTTCAACCTATTTGAAATAGGTATATAGTAGACTGCAGTAACATATTTCTTCTTTGGAATATTTCCATTTGCGATTAGTTGCCATTTGTGATACATGAAACTAAATATATACTAGCCAGAGATATGGATTAAGCACTCATATGCACATGACACTAAGCTGGACACAAAGCAAACTTTCACAATTCCTATTTTTTGTAAGGCACTTATTTAAAATCCATGACTATTATTAACATATTAAAAACATGTATAAAACCACAGGCACATGAATCAATAACAAATATCGTATAGTGTGCACAAATATTAATTTTATTGTTCCTGGGTATGAGTTGGACAGAAAATAACAATTTAAAAGAAGAGCTGTACATTTGGAAAATCACTTTTTTTCTAGATAATAGGGAAATCAACACATGCTCAGGACTAATCATATTGTTACATTTTTTTCTTACTTTTCTGCAAGAGTGTATTTGCTGTGTTATGTTCTCTTTGAGTGTATAAGTTCATTGGACTACTTTGTGCTTATTCCCTGAAGCTGCATTCCAGCCACTGTGATGCCAAAGATTAATCAGGAGAAGCATCACTAGTTGGCAATGAGAGAGGCAAAAATGCCCATTCAGACCGGCACCTCTCTATCTTTAGGAATATACTGGGTCACAGCTTGTTACATCACAGGGTTCCCTGGAATTCCTATGAAACTTTTCACAGTATATTGCCTTCTTTGCCTTGGTAATACCTCCCCCAAAATCTCTAAATGCCTCAAGGGAACGTCACAAAAAATTCACAAAAACTAGCATCATAAAGCTATTTATAAATCATTCAACCAAAAGGAAAAAAAAAAAGCAAGTAGTGGTGTGGAGTGGGGGAGTAGACAAGAGAACAAGAACAGGGCAGGCAGAAGCGAGTGGAGTAGAGGGAGCAGCTGAAATAAAAAATAAATTTAAAATATGGTATCACAACTTCAAAAGCTGAAAATGGAGTGAGAAAGAAAAACAGGCTCTAGAAATAATTATTAATTTTCCAAATATACTGATAGTAAAACACATAAAATATGACTTTTAAACCAATGCTAAGGACTTACAGTTAAGAAATGGCTGATGACACTGAAAGTTTTGTTTTACAGTATTTATCACAGTTTTCGGTTAAAATACTGATACTTTAAAAAAAATCACACAAATGGTCAATACTTTTTCAGCTAAAATGGAAGACTGATCAAGGATTACTAATTTAATAACTACATTATCTCTTATTAAGAAACAACTAGGAACCACTATCATTCATGCTATTTGATAGGGGGTGGAGATGTAATGTAGGAGTCAGAAATTCTCTAATTTTTTTTTTTTTTTATCCTGCAGTCTACTTATTTAATGCAGTCAGGCTAATACACTAAATGGGAAGATTAGCCACATATATAATTTACACACTAAAAAACCCCATAATTTTCTTTACAGCACAAATGCTGTAAAGTCTGTAAGGTTTGGTGAAAAATTAAATTTTTTCCAGACTGTCTGAAACATATCATAACATCAAAATGAATGTAAAAGTCAGTTCTTTGCACAATAATTCATTTTGAGTCAGCTGAACAGTAGGTAAACCACTGTCAAATTAAGCACTTTAAAAAAATTAGAACTTTGTAGCAAGTCTCCAATTACCCATTCATTCCAATGGTAAACTGTTTTTCTTAAATCTCAATCTACTTCCCAGCAGGATACCCAGACTGGTAAACCATCAGTAAAATGTCAGCTTCCATTGAAAAGGAAGGCAGAGGAGAAAGGGAACAAATGGGTAAAAGAGAAAGGGAACAAATGGGTAAAAGAGAAATATTTATTATTTACAAAATGGAAAAATGAATGACTTTGATAATTACTATTTGAAAGGGAAGAAGAGGAATAAAATTCTAAGTATTTTTAAATAGAATATGTACTTGATGATCCAGAGGGGCAACTGCACAACACAGAATAGGAAAAAAATCCTATTATCTAATTCCCTACCCTAAGACAAAAATACAAAATTAACATTATCAAATTGGTGAATACTCTTAAAATAAAAAGTCCAGAAAAAAAAATTCCCTTTATTAGTATAAGCCAATTTGTATTCAAGCATGCTTGAGCATAAAGTTTTCCTTTTTGTTTAACTTAAAACTCTTATTCTCTTTTAAACAGAATTTTTAGAATTTTCCAAAGACCATAAACACCATTAAATCACTATTCATCTTTCTCTTCCACATTAAAAAAAAACTACAGCTGTTGTTTCTTTCTTCAAAAGGTTTTACTACTTTTCTGTGTGAGAATGTTCTGGGCATCCTATTTTTCTTTGGATTTCTTTCTACCTAAAAAGAGAAGCCCCTAATCATTAAGCTGTTCTTAAAGTGTTAGGTTTTAAATGGTGAAAACTTTTTAAAAAAAGGCGTTGGGCTCATGGTTTACCTATAACCCTCCAGTTATGCTTTTCCTAACCTATTACTACATTTGGGAAGAATGATTTTTTTTGATTCTGAAAATGCTAAAATAAACATATTCTTCTTGAATCTAGTCATCACTCCAGTCTCTCCAAATAATTTTGAATTGAATTTTCTGAGTCACTACACTCAACTTCTTTGCATCAACCTCAAAATTAGTAGGCATGCTCTATATAGTTCATCAGTCAAATAATAAGACATATTTTTAAAGGATTACACATTGCTGAATAATCTTCTCCTTAATGGACTGAACCCAAGACAGTCCCAGTGGAGCAATGGCTCCAAAATCCCATGACTGACATATGGCAGTTACTATAAGCAAAAATACACCTACCATATTTAAATTTAAGAAACTATCAGACTATATAGGAATAGTGCAGCTGCATAGGCGTTTAGCTTTAATTCTGGTTCAAAACACTGATTGGGTAACGTGGGTCAGCTTGCACATCTAGATTCTGAATTACTGAAATATGGATTAATTTGATATCAGCTATATTAATAGGTTCCAAACATCCTGAGGCCTATTTTTCACTGACCTAGAAAATATAAAAGATGCACTCATGTCAACGTTCACGCCCCTTCCGTCATTAACCAAAAGATAATAAACATCCAGCAAGAGTTAACACTCTCAGAGTTAGAATATTCCATGAAAACATACCAATATTAAAGAGATAGTCTTTTAAATATCTTTTAGGCCTAGCATCTGAAGAAGCTAACATCACTGGTGAAAACCTTTAGTGCTTTTAGTAAAACAAACTTGCTGGGGTTTCATATAAAGAGAACAAAGAAACTTTAAAAAAGTAGTTCCAGTTTTTATAATATGAACGCACCCACAAAGTGGTGTTCATGGGAACGAATCCTGCCATGCAATTAGGCATTTTTTAAAAACTTAAGAGCCACTTTCCAGCGGCCTACACCCTCCTTCTCACTGCCCAATATAGGGGTCCTTCTAGTTAAGAGCTGCAGGGTAGTGAGGATGGAATGCTCTCTCCCCGGGGTGATGCAGCGTGGTCCCTAAGTACAGGCCTGTCGATAAGCCCCACTTTCCGGGGGACGATTCAGGAGCAACAACTTAGCCCTGACAAGCACCTGCCGGGCGGGGGAACACAGAAGCCCAGGGCCAGGGCCGGGGCTGGAAGGCTGCAGAGTGGGTGGGACGCAGAGGCAGCGTCTGGGTAACGCCCCAGCACTGGGCGAAGCGTGGCGAGCGCGTGCGCCCGGGCGAGCCTGCGCGGGGCCGGAGCAGGGCTCCCAGGGCGGGCGCGGTTTGACCTAGGGCCGGGGGCTCGGCCTCGGAGCCAGAGCGTTTGTCAGCGTGCTTTGCAAACAGTGGGGCCATCGTCGGCGGGACATGCTTCACCGGCCCGGGCCACTCACCGAGGTTGATGACCTTGAGCGCCGTGAAGAACTGGTCCTGCCGGGCCAGATCGTGCCAGGGGGCCTTGGAGCAGTGGTACTTGATGAAGGGGAAGCAGCCGGTGCGCAGGACGTGGTAGTTGGCGCCCTGCACGGGCCAGTTGAAGTGCGAGAGGCCGAACTGGTCGTTGCGGACGGCGCTGTAGGGCACGCAGAAAGAGGTCCAGTGCGGCAGGCGCCGCTGCACCAGGTGGCGCGTCAGCACCTCCGAGGCGCGGGGCTTCGGGCGGGAGGCGGCGCCCGAGGCCCAGGGCCGGCACAGCAGCAGCCAGAGCACGGCCTCATGGGCCCTCCGCACGGCCTCCATGACCAGCTTTGCCCGCGTACCCCACCCACTGGCCGCCGTAGGGGCGCGCGCCGCTGGGGGCGGGGCCGAAGGAGCGCGCGCGGTCGCTCGTTCCCCGGGCGTGCGGCGGGGACGCCCAAAGGGCGCCGCGCGAGTGTGCGAGACCCCCCCGGGCGCGGCGGTGCGTGCGCACAGAAGTCCCGCGGCTTCCTAGGGAGAGTGGAGCGGGGCGCGGGCGGGCGGTCAGGGTCGCCCTCGCTGAGGAGGTAGTGAAAACGTGACCGAGGATCTCGTGTACGCATTAATAACCCTGAGGAGGGTTGAGGGCGGGCTTCGCGAGTATTATCAGTTTAGGTATGAGGAAAATTAAGCTTTAAAACAAATAACTTAACCACCCTACTGAGTGGCAAAACTTACACCCGTATCTCTCTTCCAAGCCCCAGGCTCAAGTGCAATCCTTGGTTGGTGGTGTTGAGGAAACCCTTGAGAAGGTGTCCTCAGGGAAGCGAGTTAAAAGTCAAGTCCCCAGATTTGCAGTGGCTGGTAAAGTCGGGGAGCACTTTTGTATTCAGATCCCCGCTGTTGTGTTGTTTAAAATAAGTCCCAGATATTTCAACAGAAGAAGTTTATTTCTTAGAAAGTCCCACGTCTCTCCGTGCAGTGTGCACCACCACCTCCCTCCTAACAGCCTGGTGAACGCCAGACCAGGAGTCTTTTAGTTTTAAACCGTAATAATCCTGTCACTCATTATCAAATCTCGTACTTTAGGAAAACCTTTTCTCAAATTTTGCAGCCTCTTGAGGTAGTAACTTACATACATCTGCTTTTTAAAGAAGCATTTCCTCTTACAATTCCTAAATTCATGTTTGGAGAAACCATACATAAATAAGATGTGTCTGGAAAGTACTGTATGTAAATGAGATACTTATGTGTAAACGCCATATAACAGTTACTATTATTGTTGAAGACTCATGTAGGATATGAGTAGGATAGCGTAGGATAATGTAGGATAGTGTAGCTAGCTCTTACATTCTCTAATTTTTATTGATTCCTACAACAAGCAATGATTGAGCACCCATAGCCATGTGCCAAATCTTGTAGGGTTAAGTCATTTCAGGGGCCTTGTAGTCATGTAAATAATTTAAACTTTATAGGATTCCCTATTAAATTATGAAAGATTTTAGGGGGAAGCACGATGTAGTTAGATTTGCACAGAAATGGCTGAAGGGAGGCTAAGACAAGAGTCAGGGAGGTGATTCAATACTGTGATTTCAAATTAAATTTTAAAAAGCACTGGAGTCCTTTTTCAAACAAAATCTGTCATAGAACCCCAACCTATGAAAACTTGTGTTTTATTACTAAACATTTATAAGTGCAAAATTTTAACATTAACTTTAAAGGTAAGTTTTTAAAATGAGGCTAGTTTGTTGTTGTCTTGGGTTTTTATTTTGCTTGTTTTGTTTTTAGCAGAAAAGGAATTTATTGGAAGGAAATTGGATAGCTAAAATAATAAATAGGACGTCTGCAGAACCAAGCTTAGAAATGGGAAGGAATCAAGAGAGACTGGCCGGCGAAGACATAGGTAAGACCAACAGGAATTAGTATGGTTGGGATGCCGTGGCTGGCCCCATGCCACTGGACTTTTGACCCTGCTGGCTTTTTTTGTTTGCTTGGTTTGGTTTTTCTTTAATCTTTTTTTAAGTTGATTTTTGTTTTCTTAATTTTTTGGCTGCGTCAGGTCTTAGTTGCGGCCTGCGGGATCTTTGTTGAGGCATGCAGGATCTTGTTGTTGCGGCACGTGGGCTTCTCTCTAGTTATGACCGTGTGGGTTTTCTCTCTCTAGTTGTGGCGCATGGGCTCCAGAGTGCATGGGCTCTGTAGTTTGTGGCCCACGGGCTGTCTCATTGAGGCATGCGAGCTCAGTAGTTGTGGTGTGCGGTATTAGTTGCCCCTGCGGCATGTGGGATCTTAGTTCCCCGACCAGAGATCAAACCCGTGTCCCCTGCATTGGAAGACAGATTCTTTACCACTGGACCACCAGGGAAGTCCCAATCCTGCTGTTTCATGCTCAAAAATTTTTGAAGTTGGGGGCTATTGATGACAGTTGCTGCTATAGCAGCCTCAGGACAGTTTATTTCTTATTCCTTTGTTTTGGTTGCATACTATCAAGAAAATCCTGATCCCTTGGGAGAAGTGGATACAGATAAGAGTGGTTTTTAAATGATTCATCTTGAAATCTTGGGCATGTGCTTCAGTTAGAGATGGCAGGAGGAGATTAATTCTGAGATCTACACTGAAATGACTTAACCTCAAATTAATGCATGGGCAGTTTGCAATATGTTAAAAAAAAATGGACATTATCTCTCTTTTGGCAATATAAAAATCTATTTTTAAAAAAATGAAATTTGAATCAAACATGTGGGGAACCTCTGAATTCTGTCTGAGAAGCCCTAGGTTCTGTAGCATATAATGTAAAAACTACTGATAAAGAGAGCCAGATATTTACATAGGTTTCACTGCGTTGTCTCTTGAAGGCTTGGGAAAAGGCTGAAGGATTTCTGTTGGAAGACGCTGTCTTGGAAAAACCTCAGCAGTGATGAGGGTTTCTCTAATCAAAGGCTCTTTGATTATCTCTCTTTTCTACTCTAAGGTAAGAAGTTCTTCCAAAGATTTCTGATAGATGTTGGACCACACCCAGGTTTTCAAGAGTGTTTGAATGAAATATTACCCTAACCTAAAGATACAGAGCTGGAGAACATGACATCTAGATATCTCTTCTAACTTTAAGATTATATGATACTCCTTCCATAGTTGAAATAAGATAATTTCTCAAAAAACCTACAACTCAGATCAGATGCTTGATTTTCTTTTCAGTTCTAATTCTTCATGGTCATGAAACGAAGGGGCTTAGAAGTTGGCATTCAAAAGCCTGAGTCAGTGTTCAAAAATATTGTGTCCAGTAATTAAGAATTAAATGCATTAAATACACGAATACTTAGTTTTCCACAAAGCATGGAGAAATGGCATATCCCTTAGAAGGAATCCCTTAAAAATAACTATCAATAGTGCTACCGTGTACAGCTTTTAACATGTGCATGGGTGTATCATGCTGCTCCTAGAAAGAAGGGAATTTGTTTTGTTTAAAGGCACCTAGGACCTTGTAGATGTTCAGAACATGTTAAAAATGAGTTCTACAAAGTTGATAGTTTGGAATATATTAAAATTAAAATTTTCTGTTCATTAAAAGGCACTATTAAGAGAGTGAAAATGTAATCCAAAGAGTGGGAGAAGTATCTGAAATACATATATCTGACAAAGCATTTGGTATCTAGAACAAATCGTTAAAAAAAGACAATCCAATAGAAAGGTGGACAAAATATTTGAATGGACTCTTCACAAAGGAGAACATCCAGATGTTTAATAATGTGAAAAAGTGCTTCGTTTCACTAATCGTATGAGAAATGGGAATTAAAATATATATTACCTTATATATTACACACCCACTAGAGTGGCTAAAGTAGAAAAGAAAGTACTAAGCGTTAGTGAGGATATGCAGCAGTTAGAACTTTTATGCATGGCTGGCAACCACTTTGGAAAATTTTTTGGCAGTTTAAATTAAAGCTGAATACATGCATACCTTATGACCCAGCCATACCACTCCTAGGTATATATTTATATTAGTGTGCTCAGGCTGCCATAACAAAATACCACAGACTGGGTTTAGCCAACCACAGAAATTTCTTACAGTCCTGGGGACTAGGGTGTCCAAGATCAGGTGCCAGCCAGTTGGGTTCCTGGTGAGAGTTCTCTTCTTGGCTTGTATTTTCTTCTTGCTGTATCCTCCCATGGTAGACAGAGCTAGCTCTGTGTCTAACTCTTTCTTTTCTAATGAGGGCACTAGCCCTATTATGAGTCCCACCTTTAGGACTTCATTTAACCCCTATCACCTCCTCCTGCATGAGGCCCTATCTCCAAATACAGTCACTTTGGGTATTAGGGCTTCAGCATATTCAGCATATTTTGAGGGGACACAAACATTCAGTCCTTAGCAATTCCCAACAGAAATTGTGTGCATATGTTTTTCAAAAGACACGCACTAGAATATTCATAGCAGCACTACTCATATATGTAATACTTAACCAGGAAATTACTCAAATGCCTAGCAGTAGTAGAGCAGATACACAAATTGTGGCGTATTCACACAATGGAATACTACACAGCAACAAGAAAGAATGCTCTACAGTCACACACAACATGCATGGATCTCACAAACATGAGGAAGAGTGGACGAATGCAGACACTAAAGAATGTACTGTACGATTTCATTTACATAAAGTATAGAAACTGGCCTAAACTCATCTATGCTGTTAGAAGGGGGATAGTGATCACTCTTGGAGCGGAGAGGCAGTTACTAGGAGGAGTATGAGGTGACTTCTGGGGGACTGGGATTATTCTCTCTTTTTAAAAACATTCTTTTATTTCTATAGTTCTTTTTTTTAAAGCAATTTTTTAAGAGTGGTTTTAGACTCACAGCAAAATTAAGAGGAAGGTACAGATATTTCTCATAAATCCCCTGCCCCACACATGAATAGCCTCCCCCATTATCAGCATCCCCCACCAGAGTGGTGCATTTGTTATAATTGATGAACCTATGGATTATTCTCTTTCTTGTTCTAGATTCTAGTTAAATGGGTGTATTCAGTTTGTAAAGTACTGAATACATATGATATGTGCCCTTTTCTGCATGTATATTATACTTCAATAAAAAGTTTGAAAAAAACAATGAGTTCTGCAGGTAGTATTACATAATAACACATCCTATTATTCACATTTATTAAGAAATTGTATAGAGAACATATATAGTGGACATGACTGAAACATGACCTTGTACATATATAGCATCTTTTTTCTCATGTTGTTTTTACAACCTTACTGTGAGATCCTGATTTGCTCAAATATTTCTAATAGTGTGATTTAAAAGAAAATAGGGTAGGCATGTAGATTTTAATTCACTGCTGTTCTCAGAAGGAGAATTAAGGGCAAGATACTAGGTGCATATGTCAGCATGTTGGTAAAAGATAAAGGAATTATTTAAAAGGGATAGAAATATTTACAATTAGGATTTCATTTACAATTTCCAGTTTGAAGCTTTAGGATTTTTGGTTCAAGAAAAGGAGGACCATGGAGTTGCTGCTGCCCCAATTCATATTCCAGCATGTTTTGGAACTTAAAAACAGATACTTCAAAGAACCACCATCCTGAGTCTCCTAGGAACCCAAATCTGCTTAATGGCTCAGTGCCCTCTAAGCTCAGCTCAGCACCAGAGGAAGTGGCATGAGTTCCCCCTATAGCTGGAAGAATAATCCTTCATTCTCCCTATTCCCATCAGTGGCAAACAGTGCTTGCTGCTCCATACCTGTATCCTTGTGTGTGCCCTGGCAAGGACAATATACATTGGCTTTATGCAAAATTATCCTCATAGAAGTACTGAGTTATATGGCAGAAGTCATTAGGAAAGGAAGGAACTGCTGTATTCTTATCTAGATCTTTTTGAGTCCTTCTGTGGAACTGATTGATGTTCTGAAAGCCCCCAAGCAGTCGGCTGGCAGCTGGGGCTGCTGTTACAAAGAGTGGCAAGAAGAATTACTCTGGTAAAACATTTTATTGTGAACAAAGTGGGTGCAGAAATCTCATCCAGAAGCATCTTGTGTCTAAACTACTCTCAAGTTCTCCCTGCCACTGGAATGTAAATTTTCTAAGGCCAGAGGTTTATGTCTGTTTTATTAACCTTTGTGATCCCAGCACCTAGTAACTTGGCATATGGTAGGTACTCTATTTGTTGAATAAGTGGGAAAAAAAGTGGGTACAGTGAGTACAATTAGTGTGTTTGAGGGATGTTGGAGAAAGGAAATCATAATACTCAGGGTCAGTGGTTTTAATTTTAATTTCGATAGTTGGAGAAATTAAACTACAGAATAGGAAAGAAACTTATCCAAGATCATATACCAGAAACAAGAATCAAAATTCTGGCCTCCCAGCTTTCAGTGAGCTTTTCATTAGGAAACATTTCTATGCTATTCTGACATGGATGCTAGAATCCAGTAGCAAGGAGACATATTTGTGACTTTTTGAAACCAGCTAATGATTTATGCTGGTAGATAACACAATCCATTTCCTGGGCATGTTTTCAATGTTACAATCTTAATAATATGTAGTCAGTGTTTGGGGAAGCATTTGAAAACATGGCCAAGTAAATTCACCTTGTCATATGGGTCATAATTATGGTCTCAGCTTCATAAAGTGAGCCTTGTTTTACTAACAGATTCATTCATGAATAGCATATAACATTTTTGTAGCAGAAATCATATTTTCATATCAAATTCCTAAGATATTTTGGCTTTGCTGCTGATCTTCAACCGACAGTGACTCTTAGCACTTTAGCTGTGAGTCTTTATGCCCCCTCCCCAGTCTCACTGTCAAGTAGTTAATGATCTATAAACAAATACTGAGATGCCCTAAGGGGGCTCTCCATTTAAAGGGGCCTTGAATCATTTTATAATAGAAATACAGTAGTCCACCCACTGATTTATGATTTGTCAGTTTAGGTTTTTGAAGTGGCATTCCACTGGTATTTTCAGATGGGAAAATTTTTTAGTTTACTGTACAAAAGCATTAAATTTTATCCAGTTTTTCCCTTCAGGAGAAAACTTCAAAAATGTGAATCTACATTTGCAGTTTCCATTGTATGAAATACTTTTTTATTTGTGTATGCATACTTGTGCACATTTCAGTTTCTTAAGCTAAAAGTGGCCACAGAGGGCAATAATGTCAATGTAATAGTACTCACCAGTTACTGAGTATTAATTTCATGCTAGGTAGTTTCCACCTATTGTTTCATTGAAACAACACTCCAGAGCAGGGTTTCATTCTTCTCATCTTCAGGCTGAGGAAACTGAGTGTCAGAAGTCAGAGGTTAAAATAAGCTGCCCCCAGTTGCAGGGCAGGCAGGTGGTAGAGCTGGGATTCAAACCTATTGGGCTGGCCAAAAAGTGCCTTCGGTTTTTAAGTAAAAATAGACACATTTTTTGTTTTCACCAAGAACTTTATTGAACAACGTAATCAACCTTTTGTTCCACTACCTTCTGCATTTTTCAGGCAACTTCATAATTCCATCTTCCCAAAAATTTTTATCTTTTTGAGGTGCCTTTTACAGTCTTCCAGGGAATTGAAAATTTTTCCATTAAGAGAATTTTGTAAAGACTGAAATAAATGGAAATCCGAAGGTGCAGTGTCTGGTGAATATGGCAGATGAATCAGAACTTCCCAGCCAAGCTGTAACAGTTTTTGTCTGGTCATCAAAGAAACATGCGGTCTTGCGTTATCCTGATGGCAGATTATGCATTTTCTGTTGACTATTCTGGATGCTTTTCATTGAGTGCTGCTTTCAGTTGGTCTAATTGGGAGCAGTACTTGTTGGAATGAATGGTTTGGTTTTCCGGAAGGAGCTCATAATAGAGGACTCCCTTCCAATCCCACCATACATACATATAACATCACCTTCCTTGGATGAAGACCCGCGTTTGGTGTGTTTGGTGGTGGTTCATCTCGCTTGCCCCACAATCTCTTCCTTTCCACATTATTGTACAGTATCCACTTTTCATCATCCATCACAATTTGTTTTAAAAATGGAACGTTTTCATTACGTTTAAGTAGATAATCACATGCAGAAATACAGTCAAGAAGGTTTTTTTTGCTTAACTTACGTGGAACCCAAACATCAAAGCAATGAACATAACCAAGCTGGTGCAAATGATTTTCAGCGCTTGATCTGGATATTTTGAGTATGTCCGCTATCTCCCGCATGGTATAACGTTGATTGTTCTCAATTAATGTCTCAATTTGATCGCTATCAACTTCAACTGGTCTACCGCCTGACCGTGGAGCATTGTCCAGTGAGAAATCTCCAGCACAAAACTTGGCAAACTACTTTTGACATGTTCGATCAGTCACAGCACCTTCTCCTTCTCCATACACTGCACAAATCTTTTTTTGCGTTTCAGTTGCAATTTTACCTTTCTTGAAATAGTAAAGCATAATATGCTGAAAATGTTGCTTTCTTTCTTCTATCTTCAATATTTAAATGGCTACGCAAAAATTCATGAATTTTTAAAAAACTAATTAATTTATTTATTTGGTTGCACCAGGCGGGCTCCTTAGTTGTGGCATGCATGTGGGATCTAGTTCCCTGACCAGGGATCAAACCCAGACCCCCTGCATTGGGAGCATGGAGTCTTAACCACTGTGCCACCAGGGAAGTCCCCCAAATTCACCAATTTTGATAAGTTGTTTTTAAATGCATGCTGATATGACAGCTGTCACAATACAGTCTAACAAAATGGTTTCAAATGAAGTTAAAGACAACAAGGCGCTACTAGAGCCATCTTATGAAAAAAACCCAAACGAACATGTTGGCCAACCCAGTGCATTGATAGGACTCAAAACCCCATGTTTGACCATAGTTAAAAAGAGCCATCTGATTCTAGACTCAAATGTAAAAGTTGCTGACACAATTTAACATCCTTTAGATGTTACACAATTAGTAAGGAAACAGGAAATAGCATTCTAGATCCAAACTGTGGCCCATCTACCCCAGGAGTCTGTCTGGCTCAAGGGAAATTTGGGGGCATACATGATGACTCTCAAAAAAAAAAATGATTTTTCACAACGGAATCACTTGCAAAATTTGTTGTAAAACAACTGTTTCTATGCATATTGAAAGTACTTTTATCTTTAAAACTGAAAGGCATGCAATAAGGAGTAATAAGGAGTTTGGGTACCACCAACAAAGATCCCAACTGTAAGCAAGTTATCAAGCTCTAAAACTTGGATTTTATTCGGGGAACCTGAATGAAGAGTATGTAGGAATTCTTTGGACTGCTTTTATAGGTCAAAAATTTTATTCACATTAAAAAGTTTAGTTTTGAAAACTGGGTTTTTAATGGAGAGTGAATCTGGCCATAGTTTGGACAGGTATGAGAAATGCTGCTGCTGTGGGTAATAGGCACATTTAGTCCAAGCCAGCACTTCAGTGAACCACATCTGTGGTTCAGCTCTTTCTTTTTATTCCTTCTTGCTATTTCGAATAAAGCAAGATGTTAAAGCTAACTACATGCTCTATTAATTATATGAAGGTGAACTTGAGTCATATTTGTTACTGAAGATGATTAATAATTACCAGTTCTGCACATGTTTCTAGTGCATTTCAGTAAATAAACAGGGTACATTGTTGGGTAGTAATTGATTAATTAGCACATTCATCCTACACAGCTCGATGGTCTAAGGATGCTGAGTTTGAGATATTGCTCATAATTATTGCAAGAAACAAATCTGTTCCATTTCTCAGTTTATTCTTCTGTATGCTGAGATTTTTTTTTTCTAAATCGAATGTTTAATGGTTCAAAACCTTATAGGTTTTATTCAGATAAATCAACTCATGAAAAATTGCTAGTCATAATCTCAGAATCTTGTTTTTGTGTGAACTAGGGTGAAAACTTTTACAAGGCTAATTTTAACATTAGATCTTGCTGTTAAACTGGATCAAGTACTGTAAATATAGGGCACTTTCCCCACCATGCAGGAAATGCTCATTGAGCACCTATGCGCAACAGGGGCACTGGAATCTCATTTGCTTCCCAACCACATCAAATAAGCTCAGGATTGCAAGTGTCATCGGGTTGGCACTTCGCAGCACCAAGCAAATATACTGTGTAATCTTCAGAGAGGTGCAACAGCGTGTATTGGTCACCATTTTAACTATGCAGCAATTCAGGATTTTTTTTTTCTAATTTATTGACCCAGCATGTGGTTGAGAGAGAATGTAGTTGAGAGAGTGTTGGACAGGGAGTCAGGAGTCCTGGGTTCTACTCTATCTGTATTTTTTCTTGAAGAAGCTCTGTGACTCTGGGCATATCATTACTCCCTTCTCTAAGCATGGATCACTCATCTGTAAAATGAAGGCTTCTACCAGGGATGATGAGGTACAGTGAGGAGCCCAGACTGCAGAGATAGATAGACCTACGTTTGAATCTGGGCTCCCTATTACTGTTTTTTATGATTTTAGGGAAATTATGTAACCTCTCTGAGTTTCTGCTCTGTTTGCTTGAGTTTATTGTAAGGACCAAATGATATATGAAAATAGTTTGTGAACTATAAATTACCATGTGAATATAAGGCATTGTTACTATTATTAACTATCTTAACTGGTTGTCATTAACATGATATGTGGAAGGATGCATCGAAATGCCCACGTGCTGGTCTAACAATAGAGGATTAGTAACATGCTTACGCCGTTATTAAAATGGCATTGGGTAAGAATTTCTGATGTGTCTTCATAATTTATTGCTAAGTGAAAAACACAGTCTGCAAAACAGTATGTCTGATGTAATCCTATTTAAAAAATTATATACACAAAGATATAATAGGAACTCAATATATATGTGATAAAAGAACAAATTATATATATATATTAACTGAGTGACTCTTTCTACTGATAGGTACTGTTCTAGGAGCTGGGCTATATCTTTATACTTACAGTCCTTTGGGTGAGACAGATAATTAAAAAATAGGCAAATCTATTATGTAATACCACATATTGTTAAGTGCTTTGGAGAAAAATAAAGGAGGGTAAGGTGTTAGAGAATAAGGGAGTGCTAATTAGGAAGGGTGGTCAGGAAGGGCCCCTCTGGTCTACTGACAGTTGAGCAGAGACTGAATGCAGTGAGTGAGCCCCAGAAATTTCTGGGAGAAGAGTGTGCCAGGCAGAAGTTAGAAATGTAGAGGCCCTAGGCAGGAGTAATAGCAGATACACCCCAAATCCTTAACAGTAGTTAATCTCCAGGTGGTGAAATAATTTTTGATTTTTTAGTTTCTTCCCTGTGCTTTTCTGTTTTTCAAAAGGTTTTTGTTTTGTTTTGTTTCACTTATTCGTTTTTTTGAAGAAGCTATGTGATCCTATTTGGTTTTTCTTTTTATCATGAGTATGTGTTTTTGTAATTAGAAAAATTAAAATCCAGATATACTGAAAGACAAAGTCATCTTAAGAAAAATGCTCATAAGTACTTTTAAAAGCTTACATCATCTATAATTTTCTGTTTTCATGGTTTTAGTGCCAAGAATCTATGAGTTGGTAGTGAGAATGAAGGAAGCAAAGGGATTTCTGCCCTGGCAATGAAATTTAAAGATGTGTTTTAGCTATAACAATTAGTGTGGGCTTTATGGAGGGATATAGAATCATCCTACTTTCAGCTCCCTGTTCAGGCCTTGCTGCAGGGATGTCAGAATACTTCGGAGAAAGGCAGTGCCTGCCCACTTTTAGATGTGGCCTAGGAAACAGTGCATTTTGGGAGGTGTTTAAAAATATAGGATTAAAGCTGCCCATTTATGCAGCCTGAGGGAGGACATCTGCTACATAGCAAACTGGAATGTTACAAAATACATCTTCCATCTCTTTTTGAGTCCAGGTACAAATTAAAGTTCAGAGATAGAACTCTAGCTATTCATCCTGCACTGCAAAGCAGATATGAAAAGAAGACATGCTCTGGTTTATACAGGGACATTTAAAGCTTTTATTCACATTTCAGTCCCATCTATTTGCACCACGATCTTCTAGTACAGGAGGTACTCATTATATCAGTTTAGATAAAAATGTTTTCAAAATAAAATGTTTCCATTACTTTAGGTGATTTGCAATACCTAAGAGTTCAGTGCAAGAAAGTGAAAACCCCCCAAAATGAAAGACATGATTCCAGTCTAAAGAGCATGTTTGGCTTGCTGCTATTTTGTCAAAAAAATTTCCTCCAAGAGAAAACCATTGGCATTGCAAAGAACTATTTTAAATTATAAAATACTTTGTAACCATTTCAAATCACATCCCTTTTTTAAACTTCTTTTTAAAAATTTATTATTATTTATTTTCTTTTATTATTTTTTATTATTTTTTTCTTAGTTGTGGCATGCGGAATCTTCTTTGAGGCATGCGGGATCTTTCCTTGCGGCCCACAGTCTCTTTGTTGCGGTGCTCGGGCTTCTCTCTAGTTGTGGCACGCAGGCTCCAGAGTGCGTGGGCTCTGTAGTTTGTGGCACGTGGGCTCTCTCATTGAGGCGTGAGAGCTCAGTAGTTGTGGCTTGCAGGCTTAGTTGCCCCGAGGCATGTGGGATCTTAGTTCCCCGACCAGGGATCGAACCCAAGTCCCCTGCGTTGGAAAGCGGATTCCTTACCACTGGACCACCAGGGAAGTCCCAAAATCACATCCCTTTTCGATGGTAGATGGGGAAACTTAAGAGGCTGAACTAAGTTGCAAAATATTTTCATCCATTATTTCCAGTAGATGGAAGAGAAAGCTAGAAGAAAAAATCACCTTCTTGTGTGATACATCAAATGTTGCCCTTTTAATACTTTGATGATGGTGGCATAGAATCATAGAACATTAGAGCTAGGATTAAGCTTAAATATCAGTTCCACTTTCTTATTTTACATGCCAGAAAACCGAGAACTAGAGAGGAGAAATTATTGTCCATTAAAGAAAGAACTGGAACTGAAACTCATTAAGACATTTAAATCTAAAGCAGATGTTATATATATATTCCATACGCATTTAGAATAACTACAAATGCCACCTAATCACTATCTGTCTCTCCATTTAGAATAACTACAAATGCCACCTAATCACTATCTGTCCCTCCAAACCATTGCAGATGGCAGAAGCATTCACCCTTTTATGCATCTCTGTTTACATGAGTAGGTATCACACTAAAGTCATGGTCTGAATTCTAGAATACTAAGGGTATTAAGCTTAGAATACCCTACCATGGTGCTAGGGAACAGGCCATTACTGTCCGGTGACAGCTTTGGGAACTTGGAGCAGGGAGGTGGTTATGATATTCCCAGGTCATGTCCCTAAGTTCATTATCACTTTGGATAGCAGAACTTACAATGAAGAAATTCATATTTTGCTTTCCCAACCTCCCCAAAATTAGGTTTTTGTTTCACTTGCTCCAGTAATTAAAAACAGGTTCACTACAAGACAGAAAATAGAGAAAGAAAAAAATCCCACCATTAAGAAGTAAGCACTGGGCTTCCTGGGTGGCGCAGTGGTTGGGAGTCTGCCTGCCGGTGCAGGGGGTGCGGGTTCGGGCCCTGGTCTGGGAGGATCCCGCGTGGCGCGGAGCAGCTGGGCCCGTGGGCCGCAATTGCTGGGCCTGTGCGTCTGGAGCCTGTGCTCTGCAACAAGAGAGGCCGAGATGGTGAGAGGCCCGCGCACCGCGATGAGGGGTGGCCCCCGCTTGCCGCAGCTGGAGAGGGCCCTCGCACAGAAACGGAGACCCAACACAGCCATAAATAAATAAATAAATAAAAATTTAAAAATGAAAAAAAAAAAAAAAAAAAGTAAGCACTGTTAACATTTGGGGGGTTATCCTTACAGTCTTGTGTGTGTGCTTGTGTGTGTGTGTGTGTGTACATATATGTACACATTTTTAAAAAGTCATAATTTGGAGTCATAGTTTTCATGCTCTTTTAAAATATGCTGCTTTAATTCATAATAATTAAATATCATTTCATTTACTTCTAATGTAACATATTCTCCTAATACATGATTTTTTAAAAACAGTTTTTTGAGGTATAATTGACATTCAAACACTGTCCTTACTTAAGATGTACAACTTGATAAGTTTTGACATCCAAGAGACTATTTTCACAGTCAATATAGTGAAGCCCCAGAATTTCCTTCTGCCCCTTTGTAATCCTCCTGCTCCTCCCCTTCCCTACTATCCCACTTCCCACCCCTAAGCACTGTTGATCTGCTTTTTGTCACTGTAGTTTGTATTTTCTAGAATGCTATGTAAATGGATATGTACTTTTTTAATCTAAATATTTTCATTCAGCATAATTATATTGATTCATCCATGACTTTGAGTTTATCAACAGTTCACTCCTTCTCATTGCTAAGTAGTATTCCATTGTAGGATATCCCACAATTTGTTTATCCATCCACCTGTTGATGGATGTTTGGATTTTTTCCAGTTTTGGGCTGTTACAAATAAAGCTGCTGTGAACATTTGTGTACAAGTCTTTGTATATGCTTTCTTTTCTCTTGGGTAAATAAGTAGGAGTGGAGTGGCTGGATCATATATTAAGTGTAGGAATGATTTTTTTAATGGCTGTACAGAGGTCCTTTATATAGCTATTCATAATTTTTAAGTAATACTCTATTGTTGAACATTTAGACCTTTCTGATTTTTCACTATTGTTGCAAATGATATATAATTTTTTGCTTAGGAAGGTGGCTACAGATATTCAACTTGAGAAAAAAAAAACAAACAAAAAACACCCGAGATAATGAGTAGAAAGGTATTGTGAAGGAAACCTAGATAAAGAGAATGTTGTTAGATAATTTTGAGTTTTTCAGTGATTGCAAAGTAAGTATTTTGTGTCCTTTTCTGGGAAGCAAAGTGGCATGAGTCTGTAAATGAACCAAAATTTGAATTTAAATTTGAAGTTTATTTTGTTGTTTTGTTGTCAAGTTTATGGAACCATGATTTCATCATAACATTCCTTATGAGGCAACTGCAATAAACTTAGGTGTGGCCTTTTGTTTCTGGGAGCTATAATTAGCCATCTGGTATACTTTTTAACATTTTGTTAAATAAAAAGATCTTAAAATGTTGCATTTTACTCACTTCTCTTTCTCTCCATACATACATACACTCATACATATATATAATACATATGGTGACAAATGTGGAAGTGAACCAAAATGTTTACAGAACGGAAAAGAAATGCTTGGGGGGAAACCACCATCATAAACTGCCCTCCCAAACTAAAAAACACTTACACATAGATGCCAAAGCTGTATTTTTCTGTGCTACGTTTAGGGTCTTCTTATAACAAAACAAAAGTTGTTTTTACCAACAGATTTTTTTTTTTTAAATAAATTTATTTATTTATTTATTTATTTTTGGCTGTGTTGGGTCTTCGTTTCTGTGCGCAGGCTTTCTCCAGTTGCGGCAAGCGGGGGCCATTCTTCATCGCGGTGCGCGGGCTTCTCATTGTCGTGGCCTCTCTCGTTGTGGAGCACAGGCTCTAGACACGCAGGCTCAGTAGTTGCGGCTCACAGGCTTAGTTGCTCCGCGGCGTGTGGGGTCCTCCCAGACCAGGGCTCGAACCCGTGTCCCCTGCATTGGCAGGCAGATTCTTAACCACTGCACCACCAGGGAAGCCCTACCAACAGATTTTTAAACAGCAGGGACATGCTTACTATTTACTGTTTTGGTATCTTTCCCTCACTTACATAAATACCCCAGAAACCAGCAGTTTAAAACTAATAAAGCCAGGCCCCTCCATCAAGTGCAATAAAGTTTCACAACCATGAGTTAGACTGTTTGTTAGAGTGAAAAATAAACCTATATATGTAGTTATGAAAGGGCTTTCTTAGAAAGTGTATAATCACATTTCAAAGTTAGAACTTCCATTTGAAGTTGTAATGTAATAATACTACTTAAACATTTATGCAGAGTGCTTCATCTTTGAAAGACTTTCCCAACATTGGCCAATTAATCTCTACTGCTTCCCTAAGGAGCAGGTATTAACTATCTGCCATTTTTCTAGTTAGAAAATTGAGGAAGGTATGGCCATCTCAGAGAGAGGGAGGGCTGGGGAGACAAGTTTCTAGCCCTTACTATTCTGTGACTCTTTGGACTGTAACTCCTAATAGAATGCATCAGTTTTCTGTTCCACAGTGATGAAATCATTAATAAAACAAAGATGGAAATAGCAGCTCAGTCTGCCTCAGGCTTTTAGATACAGTCCTTAGCCTCCTGAGGCACACCTTTGGAAAGAATGGAATACAGAAAAGATACAGAAGAGCCACCGCACAGTCATTACATCCGCACTTGCAATGGATTAGACCAAACTTCTTCCAAGGAGAAAGGCAAAGTCAGATGCTTCCTCCCTCCCTGTAACCTCTACCCTCACATTATCCTGGCAACATAATTTCTAGTTTTCCAAATAAGATTTACTGTGATTAGCACATTTAAAGGGTTGAACAAATTTGCTATGCACATTAAAGCCAGAGGAACAGTAAAATGAAACTAATGAACATTTATACTTTTGGAAATATAATTAATGTATGCTTGAGAAATTCTGAAAGATAAACATTTAAATGTTAAAATACTTATCACCTTCCCCACAGGGACAGTGTTGGGAATTAATGAGATAACAAATGTAAAGTGCTTTGAGCTCTTTAGAAGAAAGGTGCCAGATGCATACAGATGATTAATTGTTAAAGCTATCAGATGATTACTAATATATTACTTAGGATAAAATACCTATTTTTATACTTGAAAAATAGGATGCTTGCAATTCTTAGGATGATATAGCTAAAGTAATGCTCCCCAAACTCCTCCCAGGTTACTCTACATCCTGTTGGAAGTCCTTTCTTAATCTTACCCAGTTTCTTGACCTAATACCCATCTTTTGAGTGAAACTATGGGGCATGATTTCCCAGCTTTCAAACTCTTTTGCACGTTCCCATCATCAGTCCTCCACCAAAGTCTTACAGATCCGTCACCATAGGAGAATTCCACTGATGCCACTTTCTCTTCTGATTTCTTTGATCATGCAGTTGTGATGCCTCACAATGCAGTCAGCTGCCCAAGTTTATGTTATTAGCAGGAAGCATGTATAAGTTAAACCATCCTTCTGTACTTTAAGCAACACACTAGAATTTGTTATAAAAGAGTAGGTCCCTTGCCTGATCTGGGACAAGTGACACTGAACTGTCTACTTTATACAATATGCTAGAGTTTGTGTTAAACTAGTTTAAATCCCAAGTAGATACTGAACTGTCTACTTTATACAATATGCTAGAATTTATGTTAAACTAGTTTAAATCCCAAATTTCATTTAGCTTGAGACATGGGGTGAGATACCCTCACTAAATCTCAGTTTTCTCGTATGTAAAGTGAGGACAGTAGTAGTATTTTCCCACATGGTGTTGTTGGAAAGATGCAATTAAAAAAAATGTATATAAAGCTTCTAGTACAGTACACACCTAGCCAGTAATAAGTGTTCAATAAAAGGTAAATGTAAGTCGATAGTGGAAGGTAGTTAAGTAGAAAGCACAGTTTGCCACTGAATATCATTTATTTGCTTTCTTTAAAAATCAATATAACATAGGTAATATGTAAAGGAAGATAATTATCATCATCCAATAATGTGCTCCTAAATGGTTAGTAGAGTTTGCTTCTCAAACCATCACAAACATTCAATATTAAACAATGGGTCATTTCTCATACAAAGATAGCTCTACTGTTAAACGTATGCTTCTCCTCAAAACTTCCCGAAAAAGGCCACATCATTTTCAAAAATCCTCTTATCAACAAAGGTTTCAGTTTCCCATTTAGAATAGTAAAAGCTCAGTCATTTATACTGATTAATTTATGTTTAGGATACATATACATGATTTGTTTTTCAAACTTACCTTAGTTTACCAATAGCACAGTATCTTTGCTATTCATATGTGCTAAAAGATAATGGACTATGCTTCTTTTCAAATGTTCTGTAATTAAAACATTTCACTAATTTAATCTGGTCCTCTGGCTTCTTTCACTTAATTACTTGAAGTGATTGTTCTATTATACCAATTTTTCTCCTTTGATTTTGAAGCCGTAGGTTTTTAGGTAGAGAACCTGACTCCCAATCACTTTCCAGTGAGACCTGAATCTGAATATAAGGCCTGAATTTGGAAACAGGCACTCTGTGGTGTATGTTAATGATAGAGGCAAAGAAGGAAAGTGCATTGTTTGAGAAGGCAATCATGTGGGTTAAAAAAAAAAAGTACCAGAGAGTGAACTCATTTTACTATTGCCAGCAGCTTGGGGCTCAAGAGTGCTAATCAAAATTCACATATAAAAACTTCCTTGATAGATTTAACAGTTTTGTACTATTAAGACGGGGATCTCACCATGTGAAAGATCCACTGCTGTGCTGAACAAAACAGAGACAGTTTTCTTTTAAAGTCCAGAGCAGATGAGAGCCATAAGGAGACAGAGGGTTTCATTTACTCTCAGGACACCATTGTGCCAGTGAACTAATGAGTCTCTTGGACCTTATGTTGCTCTGGCTTCAATTGAGGCGAGACTCTAATGGGCATGTAGTACTTCCTATCCGTCAAGTGTCTGGACAATGGGCCCCTCATATGGATTAGAGCGATCTGGCAAGAAAAAGAGGTCATCGTTTTACCTAGCACAGGCAGGAAACCTGGCTAATTAATGTATTTCCAACTATAGCAAAACAAAAGCCGACACATACACACACTAATGTTAATTTTATTGCAGAAACTCAGCCTATGGCTGAGGCATAGTTAACACATTATTGGAATTCCGTAGGTTATAAATACCCCTCTTTTCCCCAACACACTCAAATATTTTTAAAGATATAAAGGTCATTCTTTAAAACATCTCTGTGATGTTGGTGTTGTGACTTGCATATTTCCCCCTTCAGTAAAGCTGGATGATGTAGAAATACTTTGAACAATTACAAATGCTGAGAGTTAGTGTCAACATTGCATAATTTGAGCAATTTGCCCTTTGAAAGGTCCTGTTGAATTATGCTTGTAAAAATCCTACTGCTGTATTAAATGGAGAACTGGAGAATGTTTATTCAAGCTAGAGGGCTGAGTTTATTCAAGCTAAAGGGCTGAGTTACACTGTATCTTAAACTAAGAGCAGATACTGCCACCTAGATACATTCTGTTGCTTTATTTAACTAGATGTTGGCTTCCCTTACTTTTTGAAAAATGGCAACAACAGACAATAGTGGCTTGATACAATAAAAATACAATGAATGATAAAGGGTCACTTTAAAAATCCATATAAATGTAATTTTCTTGGGAAAAAAAGACATTTGCGTTTTGCCAAATAGTGATGATTAAACCTTTATTCAATTTTTTAAATGCAGAAGACAAATTACTATCAGAAACAGGAGGAGAAAACTTTATAAAACATTTATAATCCTGAAGTTTATAAAGAGGTAGATGCAGAAGTGATATTAGTAAGACTTGTAACTTTCCTGATAATTTCTTCCTGAGTTTGGGAAGAGGAAGAGATTGTTTAATGCTCTGAAATGATAACACAAACAGGTTTTGGTTTAATAAGTAAAATAAGATCACTTAAACAATTTTTTAAAAAGAGCATTACGTTACAATCTGTTCTGATACACCTCCTAGCAAACAAAGCAAACTAACTTTCCCTTCCTTTTATTCCTAATAGCAAAATGAATGTTGCCCCTTTTTTGGCTCTAGATTGGAATCCAAAATCAGTAATGTATTCCAGGACCATTCATTTATCAGGTTCAGAGAGGTTTTTTATCATCTTTGGACTCTAGGTTTTCTTCAAATCTCAATTTGTTTTCCTCTGTTACTCCTAGAATGGCTTCAATGTCATCAATGGCGGTCTGTAAATGAACAGTAAAAATAATACTTGTTACTTAAAGACCTCTTTCAAGTCTTGCACCCAGGCCCTCAAACATTAGCTCCTTTTTGGAGTTCAGTGTGGTTTAGACCAGTTCTGCTTAAAGTGTGTTCCACTAGCCAATACCCATCTACAGATTGTTGATTATCAGTCTTAATGAAAGGGTAAAAAAAATTGAGGGTAAGAACTTGGAAAGCTTTATAGAAATTTTTATGTCTATTAAATCTAATAATGAAAAAATGGACTTCTATTTTATGTCTTCAATTTTTTCATTTCATTTTTCTAGTAATTCATTTTTTATTGTATTTTACAAAAGTATTGATGCATGATAAGTCAGAAAAAACAAAACAAACAGGTCCTTCACTGCAGATAATTTGAGATGCACTGGTCTAGTCACTCTAGAATGAGGGCTAGTTGGCTGATGGGAGGATTTATTTCCATTGGTTTTTGGGAGAAAAATTGGCACCTTTCCATTTTATTCTAGTTAGTTATTTTTTATTGAGGTAGAATTCACATACCATAAAAGTTACCCTTTTAAAGTATATAATTCAGTGGTTTTTAGTATATTCATAAGCAGCCATCACTACTGTGTTGTTCCAGAACATTTTCATCACCCCAAGTAGAAACTCTATACCCATTAGCTGCCACTTCCCATTTTCCACCTCTCCTAGCTCCTGGCAACCTCTAATCTATTTTCTGTCTCTATGGTTTTGCCTACTCTGGACATTTCATGTAAATGGAATCATACAATCTGTGGCCTTTGTGTTTTAGCATAATGTTTTCAAGGTTCATCCATGTTGTAGCATGGATCAGAACTTAATTTCCTTTTTATGGCTGAATAATATTTCGTTGTATCTATTATCTATTTTTACTTTGGTTGCTTGCACTTGAGGTATTATATCTAAGAAACCATTGCTAACCACAAGGTCATGAAGATTTACACCTATGTATTCCAATGTATGAAATATTATTCATTTAATATAATGGAATTCACCCATTTATTAGTTGATGGGAATTTGAGCTGTTTCTACTTTTTGGCTGTTATGAGTAATGCTTATATGAACATTAATATACAAGTTTTTATATGAACATATATTTTCAATACTCTTGGGTATATAACTAGGTGTGGAATTGCTGAGTCTTTTTTTTTTTTTTTTTTTGGTGACGCTGCATGGTGGCTTGTGGGATCTTAGTTCCCCAACCAGGGATTGAACCAGGGCCCTCGGCAGTGAAAGCATGGAGTCCTAACCACTGGACCACCAGGGAATTCCCTATGTGGTAATTTTATGTTTAACTTAAAAAAATTTTATTTTATTTATTTATTTTCCTTATTTTTTTTGGCTGCATTGGGTCTTAGTTGTGGCACACAGGATCTTTGTTGAGGCATGAGGGATCTTTTCGTTAAGGTGCATGGTCTGCTCGGGTTTCTCTCTAGTTGCGGCGTGCGGGCTTCTCTCTAGTTGAGGTGTGCGGGTTTTCTCTCTCTAGTTGTGGCGTGTGGGCTCTGTAGTTTGCGGCACGTGGCCTTTCTCATTGAAGCACTAGAGCTCAGTAGTTGTGGCATGCGGGCTTAGTTGCCCCACGGGCATGTGGGATCTTAGTTCCCTGACCAGGGATCGAACCCACGTACCCTGTATTGGAAGATGGATTCTTTACCATTGGACCACCAGGGAAATCCCTATTGTTTAACTTTTTGAGGAAATATGAAATTATACATGGCCGTGACACCATTTTACATTCCTGTCAGCAATATATGAGGGCTCCAGTTTCACCATATCCTTGTCAAGCTTGTTATTGTCTGTCTTTTTGATTCTAGCCATCTTAAGTGTGAAATGGTATCTTGCTGTTTTGATTTGCATTTCCCTAATAACTAATGATGTTGAGCATTTCTTCATGTGATTATTGTGTATTTGCATATCTTCTTTGAAAACTGTCTGTTCAAGTCCTTTGTTCACTTTTTAATTGGGTTATTTGTCTTTCTGTTGTTGAATTGTAAGTGTACTTTATATACCGTGGACACTAGAGACTTATCAGATTTATGATTTACAAATGTTTTCTCCCATTCTGTAAGTTGTCTTTTCACTTTCCTGAGTGTCCTTTGGTTCACACAGAAGTATTCAATTTTGATGGAATCCAACTTACTATTTTTACATTGGTTGATTGCACTTAACATATCATATCTAAGAAGCCATTGCTAACCACAAGGTTATGAAGATTTATACCTGTTTTCTTCTAAGAGTTTAATAGTTTTAGTTCTTACATTTAAGTCTTTGATCCAGTTTTATGTTATTTTTGTATATGCTGTGGAGTAGAGAGGTACAACTTCATTCATTTGTATGTGGATATCCATTTGTCCCAGCACCATTTGTCAAAAAGTCTATTCTTTTCTCATTGAATGGGCTTGGCACTTGTAAAAGTGAAGTTTTGTTTCTGGACTCTCAATTCTATTCCATTGATCTATATAATCTATATATCTATTCTTATGACAGTACCACACAGTCTTTTTTTTTTAATTAATTTTTATTTTTTTGGCTGCATTGGGTCTTCGTTGCTGCGCACGGGCTTTTCTGTAGTTGCGGTGAGTGGGGGCTTCTCTTGTTGCAGAGCACGGGCTCTAGGCATGTGGGCTTCAGCAGTTGTAGCACACGGGCTCAGTAGTTGTGGCTCACAGGCTCTAGAGCACAGGCTCAGTAGTTGTGGCGCACAGGCTTAGTTGCTCCGTGGCATGTGGGATCTTCCCGGACCAGGGATTGAACCCATGTCCCCTGCATTGGCAGATGGATTCTTAACCACTGCACCACCAGGGAAGTCCCCATACAGTCTTGATTACTGTAGCTTTGTAGTAAGTTTTTAAAATTGAGAGGCCCTCTAACTTTGTTCTTCTTTTTCAAAATTATTTTGACTATTCTGGATCTCTCGCATTTCCACATGAATTCTAGGATTATCTTGTCAATTTCTGCAAGAAAGCCAGCTGGGATTTTGATAGGAATTGCAATGAATCTGTGGATCAATTTGGAGAGAACTATCATTTTAGCAATGCTAAGTCTTCTATTCCATAAACCATAGAATGTCTTTCCACTTATTTAGGTCTCCTTTTTTTTATGCTGTTTTGTAGTTTTCAGTGGACAGGTCTTGTACTTCTTCTGCTAAACTTATTTCTAAGTATTTTATTTTTTTGATTTAAAAAAAAATTGATTTAAAATTATTTTTGGATTGTTCATTGCTAATGTATAGAGATACAATTGATTTTTGTTTATTGATGTTGGTTCTTACAACCTTGCTGAATTTGTTTATTAGCTCTAATAGATTGTTTCTGGGTTCTTTAGGATTTCTATATATAAGATCATGTCATCTGTGAATAGAGATAATTTTATTTCTTTCCAGTCTGGGCACATTTTATTTCTTTTTCTTGCCTAACTGCCCTAGCTAGAACCTCCAGTACAATGATGAATAGAAGTGGTGAGAGCAAACATCCTTGTCTTGCTCCTGATCTTAGGGGGAAAGTTTTCAGTCTTGCGCCATTAACTATGACGTTAGCTGTGGGTTTTTCCTAGATGCCCTTATCAGGTTGAGGAAGTTACCTTTATTCCTAGTTTGTTTGAGTGTTTTTATCAAGAAAAGGTGTTAGATTTTGTTAAATGCTTTTTCTGCATCACCTTCCATTTTTATTTGGCCTTTACTTTGCTGGTAAATCCTTGTTTACAAACTGAAAATTCTTATTCGACTGTCGTTAGGAGGGTAGACAGAAAATACTACCCAAAATGAATCTAGTCCACTTTTCACGTTTTTAAAAAAATTATTCCTATTTTGTTGAGATTTAAAGTTTTTACCTTTAGACCTTCTAACAAGAGTAAAAAATGTCAAGATAGCAATTTTATTTATATGACATAAGAAGGCTAGAAACCATGAGATATTTAAAAGCTACTTAAGAACATCTGACTTTTGATGATTTTTAAAGTCAGACAAAGGGCAGAGAAATAGCCTTTATTTTGTCAACAGTACTTGGCTCTGCCAACCTCAAGTCCAAGCTCAGAGTCTACTAAGTATGCATGGTTTGGGGGATAAACCATCTGCTTTAGTCTGCCCAGGCTGCTATAACAAAATGTCATAGACAGAGTGGCTTAAACAACAAAAAATTATATCTCACATTTCTGGAGGCTGGGAAGTTCGAGG
Source organism: Balaenoptera acutorostrata (assembly GCF_949987535.1). Lineage (NCBI taxonomy): Eukaryota > Metazoa > Chordata > Mammalia > Artiodactyla > Balaenopteridae > Balaenoptera > Balaenoptera acutorostrata. The sequence continues at coordinate 69,998,639 of NC_080066.1, forward strand.
TCAAGGCTAGCTGATTCAGTTCCTTGTGGGAGCTGTCTTCCTGGCTTGTGGACAGCCATCTTTTTGCTGTATCCTCATATGGTCAGGAGAGAGAGACAGAGAGAGGGGGACAGAGAGAGAGAGAAACAGACAGAGAGAGAGACAGAGACAGAGACAGAGAGAACGAGCGCAAGCTCTCTGGTCTCTTTTGAGGGCATTAATCCCATCATGAGGATTCCACCATTATGACCTCATTTAGACATAATAACTTCCCAGTGTCCCCATCTTCATGTATCATCACATTGGGGATGAAGGGTTCAACGCGTGAACTTTTGGGAGGACACAATTCAGTCCACAGCACCATCTGATTCTGACTATTAGCTGTATTTGGACAGATAACCGATCACATGCATATAGGCTCAGAATTTTGCACATCACAGTAACAGATGAAATGATGCTAGCTGGCAGGAACTTAGAATATAAATGATGAGCATAGATCCTTTAGGACCAGTGAAAGTTGATGCAACACATAAAATCACATTGAAGAGCAAAGCATTATTATCATTATTACTGTTACTAGAGGGACCAGGCCCTAGCTCAAGGAAAAAAAGTATTCAAAATTTTTATTTTTATCAAGCTTTTGTTGGGCTTTCCATTTAAGAGAAAAATCACATGTGGTTTTCTTTCTTTCTTCCTTTCTTTCTTCTTCCTTCTTCCTTCCTTCCTTCCTTCCTTCCCTGCTTCTTTCCTTCTTTTTTTTTTTTTTTGGCCACTCGGGATAGATCCCCAACCAGGGATCAAACCCCGATCAGGGATCAAACCCTCGCCGCCTGCAGTGGAAGCGTGGGGTCATAACCACTGGACCACCACGGAAGTCCCCGCACATGGTTTCTGATGAGTCCCTTGACTTACTTGACCCGTTCAGACACGATGAAGGCTCAGACTGGGAACCAGATGCAGACTCTGGTGAGCAATACCAAGTGTTCATCTCTGTTCAGCTGGTATTTTTAAAACTTTCGGTGTAGATCTTGCTCCTGTTTTCTAGAGTTTCGAGACTTCTGGTCAATTACACATGACTGGATTTCCTGAACCAACATCTTTAAGGGACGTTTGGAAGCTTCAAAAGGTTAGCGATGAAAAACACCTGTCCCACTTTGGCAAAATGGGGTGGAGCAGATGGCTTATGTATATGGTGAGGTTTTCCTCTTCTCTCTACACACATGGTCCTTCCTGGCATCTCAGAACTTCTCTGGCCCTAGAAATTTGGGCTTCCCAGGAATCCTTAGCCAGACATTGTATTATCTGAAATATAGGTAGATTATATTCAGGGTTTTTGGTTGTGACAGTTTCTGTTTTGGCTCCATTGTGACACTTCACCTTCAACATCAAAAAGCCCTGTTGTCTTGTAAGCTTACGTTTGGAAATTGCAGTAAGTTAAAACAAGTCTACTATATTTCAAAGAAAAAGTTTCAAACTATTAAATTTGACTAATGGGTTCAGTGGGAACCTTACAATATTGACCCTGCACGTTGTAAAATATGTACTGCTTACAATGAAAAAAAAATGGTTTAGCACTTGTTTACAATGCAGCATGAGGTATTTTCAGCCCTTGTATAGAAATTAACCAGGATCGTTAGTTAATTAACACCTCACCTTAAAATTGGTCTCGCCTTGCATATTAGGTGCTGATATTTCTTGATGGATGATGAAGAGATTGCGAGCAAAGGTCATGAGGACCCCCTGGAGATCCTCACCGATTGTTCTGTTAATGATATCCAAACAAATGAGTTTACCAACGATTCCCCTCACATGCTTAAAAACAATCACCCTCTCATTTGTGCCTGTCTGGTGATGGAATTTAATGAGTATTTTCAATCTCACAAGGTGGCAATCTTCAGGGAGATATGAAAGATGAGGCTCCATTTTAACTTGTCAACAAAAAGGATTTGTGTAATAAATATTTTTTATTAATCAACTTAGCAGAATGTAGGAATAGGTTCAGTCATTCCTAGCAAAAGGCTACCACTGAGCTAGGACACTAGTATTAGCTCATTTTAAAAACTGTTAGTTTAAGAGAATTGTTGCTGAGTAAAATTCATGCCTAACAATTTACTTGCCTACAGAGACATTTGCACCTCAGTATTCTGGAGACTTTCATCTAGAGTTTGTTTTCTATTTTATGTATACAAGTGATTCCTGCTACTTATGAATGCACCCCATTTATGTGCAGAGGAGAATGTGCCCCATTCATGAACAGCTGTCTTTATAAAGCTGAACATACATTTAAAGAAGATTTCAGAGACAACTTGCAAACCATCCTGTAGAATTAAACTATGGTCAGTGAACATTCCCAAACAACTAGGTCATTGTTAAGTTTTAACTTGGAAACAAAACTCCAGGGTATTTTTCTAGCTATTTTTCAAACTTTTTTAAAAATCAAAGTTAAAAACAGATTAAATGAATGGATTAGTTTTTTAAAATCATTCTATCCTGAGGGGGTGAACCTAAAGAGCAAGCTGCCTCTTAAGGCAGCTGCAAAGAACTTTGGGATTACTTCTTTTCCCAGTTGTTAACTGTAAAATACATCATCTTAGAGTCTAAGGCTTAGACACTTGTGGAATGGCTTCCTTCCAGCCTGATTGGGCTTTCCCTTGGGTTAGGATGGGAGTAGATAGCTTCCCAGGCTCCAAGACAGAAGACCAGAGCTCTATGTCCTGCCACTGACTATGTGACTTCGGGGAAGTTACTTAAACTCTCTGGGTCTTCATTTCTTTTTCTCTGAAATGAAGGAATTGGACTAGATAAGTACTTCCAAACTTTTTGAGTTAGATTCCTAAAATCCAAGGACCACCTACCCTTACCCCTTATAGCTACTGAACATTAGTATCTCTTCTTTTAATAGAAAAAACAATAGCCAAAGGCAACTTTAGAGTCATTAATTTTTAACAGTGGTTTTTATTTTATTGCCACAGGGTCAGTATGTATTAGACCCTGGGTGCTTCTCCAAACAAATTCCTGGGCCCCGTCCAGATCAAGAAAGTCAGAATCTTTGACTGTGCAGTTTCACCAAGTATAGTTTCATCAAGTCCCCCAAGGTGATTCTTACATATACTAAAGATTGAGACCCATACTTTAAAAAAATTGTGTGTGTGTGTGTGATGCTGGGTCCACAAATGGATTCAAGCCCCTTGCGCCACCCCTCCTCAGCCTCCTCCGGTCCATGGTTCCCAGGCTGGGAATCAAGAAACTAAATGGACTCTAAGTCCCGTTCCCTATTAATAATTCATTTCTAGAATTTCCTTCATTTTTCCCTTGAAATTTCTACTCAAATGCCACTATTTCCAGAAATATGCCAGTACAAATGGAGTCAGTATGAAGTTATCCCAGTAAAGCCAAGCCACAAAATTCTGGTCTGTAGGGTCATCCCCTCTTGGAGCCCTCACCTGATGTGACCTGACTGCAATAAAGCCAAACAAAGCCCAGCCAACTCATGAAAAGCCTCTCCTTGATCCTCCAGAGAAAATCAAGCAACACAAAGAAAAGTTTATAGTTGCTCATCTTTTCTTCTTCAATATTCTGTAGATATTAAAAGGAAGAAAAATATAAGACAGAAACAGTTTCCCAATAAGTCAGGATGACTTAAAGGTACCAAATAACCATATTCCAAGATATGAATAAGACACAATTCAAGGTTGTGGCTCTAAAGTTCTGAGTCCTAGATGAGGAGACAACTTTGCTTGTTCTCCAGAATAATCTGGAGAGAAATCTGCAGGAAACAGGGAAGCACAGAGAAGCCTCCTGAGTGGTGCAATAGGACTCTTCTCAGCATAAATATTTCTTGAGGAGATTGCATCAGGGCCGGAACTGAATCTGAAGAGGGACGACAGACCCTGCCTTTTTGGGGAACATTTTGCCAAGTCACCAGAGCATTTTTCTAAGCATTCCAGAATGAAAACTACCCTTCTGCAATCGGGACATCTGAGCTGGTTCCTCATCAGTCATATTTGCTGTGCCTTGTAGGTGTATGTGTTTGAGTGTAATATGTTGTTAAAACTAGCCCCTTACCCATCAATTTTGGATAATTAATCAATTATACTTATGAACTCCTACTGACACATCTAAAGTCAATTTATGAAATACTTAAAGATCTAAATAAAACAAGATAGACAACCAATAAATCAGCATGCTGATTAAAATGCATGAGAAGCATCATTCTTGTTAGTTGTTATAGTCTATTTTCTTAGCTTATTACATCTCATAGACACACTTCATACTCACAACATTCCCAACTTGTCTCTCTTCAGGTGTTCATATAATATAAAGATAGTTCCTTGTCTGTCCTATAAAATTTGAATGGGAAGAAAAGAAATAGCATATTATGTTGGAAACAAAGTAAAGAAAACATACTACACTAAGACCAATAAGGCTGATTTGAACTGAAATCTAGAGCTAATTGCAAATACTGTGAGAAGCACATTTGGAAAGGATGTCTCCAGAATATGGAATAGATATGTTCTAGGACAGTGTTTTTGGTAAAATTGAGGTTATAATTTATTTATAACATTGTGTAAGTTTAAGGTGTACATGTTATTTTATATATTTATTTATTGTGATATGATTACCACTGTAGCTTTAGCTAAGACCTCTGTCTCATCACATACTTATCATTTTATTTTTGTGGTGAGAACATTTAAGATCTAGTCTCATATTAATTTTGAAGTATATAATGTAATATTGTTGATTATAGTCACTATGCTGTTCATTAGATCCCCAGAAACTATTCATCTTCTAACTGCAAGTTTGTACCCTTTGACCAACATCTTCCCAATCCCTCACCCACCCCGGGCCCTGGTAACCACCGTTCTACTCTCTGTTTCTATGAGTTTGACTTTTTTAGATTCCACATATAAGTGATATCATACAATTTTTTGTCTTTGTCTGGCTTATCTCACTTAGCATAATGCAGTCAAGTTCCATCTATGTTGTCACAAATGGCATGATTTCCTTCTTTCTCATGGCTGAGTAATATTCCATTCTGCATATATACACTGCATCTTTTTTATTGATATATAGTTGATGTACAATATTATATGTTTCAGGTGTACAACATAGTGAGTCACAATTTTTAAAGGTTATACTCCATTTATAGTTATTATAAAATATTGGCTATATTCCCTATACTGTACAATACATCCTTGTAGCTTATTTATTTTATATATAGTAGTTTGTACTTCTTAATCCCCTACTCCTGTCTTGTCACTCCTGCCTTCCCTCTTCCCACTCGTAACCACTAGTTTGTTCTCTGTATCTGTGAGTCTGTTTCTTTCTTCTTGTATTAACTAGTTTGTTGTATTTTTTAGATTCCACATATAAGTAATAACAAACAGTATTTGTCTTTCTCTGTCTGACTTATTTCACTAAGCATAATACCTCTACGTGCATCCATGTTGTTGCAAATGGCAAAATTTCATTCTTTTTTATGGCCAAGTTATATTCCATTATACATACATACCACATCTTCTTTATCCATTCACCTGTTGATGAACACTTAGGTTGCTTCCATATCTTGGCAATTATAAATAATGCTGCTGTGAACATTGGGGTGCATGTATCTTTTTGAATTAGTGTTTTTGTTTTCTTTGGATATATACCCAGGAGTGGGATTGCTGGATCATATGGTAGTTCCATTTTTAGTTTTTTGAGAAACCTCCATACTGTTTTCCACAGTGGCTGCACCAATTTATATTCCTACCAACAGTGTACGAGGGTTCTCTTTTCTCCATATCCTCACCAACATTTGTTATTTGTGCTCTTTTTGATGATAGCCATTCTGATAGTTGTGAGGTAATATCTCATTGTTGTTTTGATTTGCATTTCTCTGATGACTAATGATGTTGAACATCTTGTCATGAGCTTGTTGGCCGTCTATATGTCTTCTTTGGAAAAATGTCTCTTTGGGTCTTCTGCCCAATTTTTAATCAGGTTTCTTTTTTTTTAATGATGAATTATATGAGCTGTTTATATATTTTGGATGTTAACCCGTTATTGGTCATATCATTTGCAAATATTTTCTCCCACTCAGTAGGTGGTCTTTTTGTTTTGTCAATGGTTTCCTTTGCTGTGTAAAAGCTTTTAAGTTTAAATAAGTCCCATTCATTTGTTTTTGCTTTTGTTTTCTTTGGGAATCTGCCTTTTAGCTCACTTCCTGGGTGATTCTCACACACATCAAAATTTGAAAACCACTGTTCTAAGAGCAATGGGTAAAAAAATATAGGGAAGCAGTTTGTTGTGTGGAAAATAATTTGTACTTCAAAGGAAAACTACGTTCTGTCTATATCACACCTTGATTCTATGGGAGATATTTTACAACTCTGTAAGTTGTAGGTGACTGAGAGACAAGCAAATTCTGTCCGGTCTGGTAGAGGTTCAACTGATTTTCCTCTCCTGCTCTCCTTGTGGAAAAACCAGTTTTGCTTCCATTTGCATATTCATTTCAGTAGTGATGATCTATAAAGTTGTCTGGTTTTTTGGATTCTTTTTTGTCCTGGTTATAACATCTGCTTAATTCTTCTCTCTTAAATAAATCTTTATCATGTGTTTAGTTTTATATCTGTATGAGAGGCATGATTTTATCCTTTTTTGAAAACTATCTTTTAACAGTTCTTCTCCAAATAAATAAACGTTAACACTGGAGTTGTCCAATAGTGGAAATGGTGAAGCTGTGAACTCCTCATCACTGGAAGTACAGAAAAGGAAACTACATTTTGGAGATTTGGTAAAAGATACCACATGCCAGAATTACAACTGCCCGTTGACTCCCCATTTTATCAGGAAATCTGGGCATTAGGACAGACATTGGGCTAGAAATGTGGTCAATGCTGGCTGCACATTAGAATCATCTGAGTGCTTTAAAAATTTAATGCCTGGGCCCTACCTCCAGAAATACTGATTTAATTGGTCTGGAGTGGGTCCTGGGTACAGTGCCAGGCTAAGCCATATTGGAGTCTAAGGCAAAGGGAAAACATCAGTATATGTTTATTTAAAATATTGATATTTTGTTCATCATGGATTTCTTGCATTAATTTTGATTTTTAACATATTGAATTACAATATTATTTATCTTTATTACTGAGGTGCTTTGGGTAAGTGCCTCACTTGCCTCACACTAATCCCAGCCCTGCCTGAGCATCTGTACTTTTTAAATCTCCTCACTCACGCCATTCTAATGGGCCGCCAGGGCTGAGAGCTATTGACTAGTTGATCTTGTCTTGCATCCTTTACTGAGCTGTCCAATATGGTAGGCACTAGCTACATGGGGCTACTGAGAACTTGAAATATTAATAATCGAAACTGAGTTGTGCTGTAGCTTTTAAAGACTTAGTACATAAATGTAAAGTATCTTATTAATTTTTATACTGATTACATGTTGAAGTGATAATATTTGTTTTCTTTTTGGGGAGCATCCTTTTCTTGGCACTAATTTCTGAGTCAATCAGGTTATGCTGCAGTCATTAAAAAAACAAACAATTCTTAGTTTGTGTAACAAAAAAGTTGGTTCTTGCTCATACTCCATTTCCCACATGGGTCGGCGTGGATCTCTGGTCCCTGTAGGTACACTCAGGGCTGAAGGAGGCTCCAGCTCAGTGTTCTTCCAGGATTTCCAAGGCAGGAAACAGGCTATGGCGACTCATAGAGTGGCTCTTAAAGGTATAAAAAGGACATATATCATTCTGTTCATATTTCACTGGCCAAAACAAGTTACATGGCCACGCCTGACTTCAGGGAGAGGGTGGAGGAAGTACAATTCTGTTATGTGCCTGGAAGGAGGAGAATCAGAACATTTTGAACAGCCTTAATGATTGCCACCACGGCAATCCCTTGGCCCGAGGAAGTGATTGCTGGTGGTTGTGGAGCTATTTAGGATCATGGCACACTGCCTATGTATGTGCGAGACCAGCCCTGCCACACTGTCGCAGGCAGTAAACATGACACTTTTCTCCATATGGCTTTCATTACAAGTTCATTTCATTAGGAAATCAGTGGGGGTATTTTGTAGCATTACAGAAATACCAGGAATGAGACCCACCGAGTTGGTTACAAACTCAGCAATGCGTCCTTCCAATATTCAGCAAGGAAAATAAACTCAAAGGGTGATCTCATTTCCCTCTTTTACCCCTAAGATTTTGGACAAGAAACATCATGTGAAATTCTATGATGATAATGGGAAGAAAAACATAATGTTGAGAATAAGGACTTTGAGGATTCTTCTTTTGGTAGCAATGACACTGATGTATTGTTAACGTTGCTTCTTTTTCTGGAAAGAGCCACCCACATTAAATTTGACCAAGAGTGGAAGCAGGTGGCATAGGTAACACTGGAATTAGAGTAAGTGATCTTCTTTTTAGACTCAGGATAACCCAAGGAGGCAATAAAATTTTAGGGAAGTTAATTGTTAGACATAACTTTTTTTTCTTTTGTAAGGTGGAGATAGTCATGGGGGTTATGGAGAAGTTTGCACTTCTTCAGCTGAAGAATACACAAGAATTACCTAGGTGGAATATTTTATTTGAAATGGATCCCAGAATTCTTGGACTGGATTGGTAATAAAATTTTAGAAACATACATAGTTAGTGGGAAACAGTCCTTAGGGGGAAAAAAGTGCATAGGGAATACGCTGGTGTAAGAAAAAGAATCATATTTAACTTTACAGACAATTATGGATTAAGGCATTTCATAAAATGCCTGGCTGTGTGACCTGGGGAAAGTGCTTAAACTCTTTAAACATAAATTCCTCACTGCGATATGGTAGAAATAACAACTTCTTACAGGAGAGATATGAAGATGAAAGAGATAATAAAGTAATAGTGCTTAGCTCGGTGCCAGCACGTAATAGGTGCTTGGTAAATGCCTCTCCAAGAAAAGGCATTGGAGAGAACAAGTGGAGAGTTCTGACAAGGGAGGGACCCCAGTGTCTAAAAAGATGAGAATACATCTTAGGAAGAATAGAGCAAGGACATTGTTAGAGAATTTCCAAATTTTCCAAGTAGTCACATGTCTCCTCCTTCTTTTTTTTTTTATTTATTTATTTATTTATTTATTTATTTATGGCTGTGTTGGGTCTTCGTTTCTGTGCGAGGGCTTTCTCTAGTTGTGGCAAGTGGGACCACTCTTCATCGCGGTGCGCGGGCCTCTCACTATCGCGGCCTCTCTTGTTGCGGAGCACAGGCTCCAGACGCGCAGGCTCAGTAGTTGTGGCTCACGGGCCCAGTTGCTCCGCGGCATGTGGGATCTTCCCAGACCAGGGTTCGAACCCGTGTCCCCTGCATTGGCAGGCGGATTCTCAACCACTGCGCCACCAGGGAAGCCCTGTCTCCTCCTTCTTACCTCAGATTTTTATGATTCCATTTCTCCTCTCTTCTTGTACTTTGTTTATTATTTGCTCTTTTTCTTTCTATTTATCCCCTCCTACCTTATTTTTATAGATTGTTCCAGTCTCTGGATTTTATCCTCTCTATTTTCTTCTGTTATCTTTTTTTTCTTCATATTGTTCCGTCACTCCGTCACCCCCAATCTATATTTCTCTTTCTCTTCCAGTTCATCTTTCATCCTTTATACGTTGTTTAGCACAGTTGACCTGGAGGCAGAGTCTATGAAATATGCCTGTCAGTTCTTCTGTGCCCCTCTGCCCTTTCTTCATTCTTCTTACCCTCAGTGGAACCCCTTCCTCTGCACCATCCACTGTTTCCCCTGGGCCTTAGTAGCCTGTTTCCTGTACTAAAATTTCTTCTTAGAAATGAATCTGATCAACTCAGAGCCACAAAGGTGTAAATAACTTGTAAAGTTTGGTGCTTTACTTTTCCCAGGAGTACTAGAACTTCAATCAAGTACAAAGCCTTCAGCCAAAGAAATAAATCTCTAATAATAATCTTGGGCAATAGAAAGTTATGGAGCCCGTTTTCTTTTCAGCAGGAGACTTCCCCTGCCAAATATGCCCACTCACAGAGCTTGTTCTGCTTTGATATTTTAGAAGAAAATAAAATAAGTTGGTTCAGATAAAGCTAGAGTTAGATTTAGCCACCTTCTGGCACATGTAAGTCTAATTAATTTAGGGCTAAAAACTACAGTTGACCCTTGAACAACATGGGTTTGAATTGCATGGGTCTACTTATATGCAAATTTTTTTCAACAGTAAATACTACACTACTACACATCCATTGTTAGTTGAATCCTTGGATGCCGAACTGTGGATACAGAGGGCCAACTATAGCGTTACACTTGAATTTTCGATTATGTGGAGGGTCAGCGCCCCTAACTCCGGTATTGTTCAAGGATCAACTGTATTTAATTCCAAAGAGATTGTGTTGAGCAGATGTAATAATTAATTTCAGATATATCAGTTCAATCTGTCCTTTTCATTCTTTCTATATTTTATCAATTTTAATGTAATTTGCAAGGGAATATGAGCTTCATTTTATGTGTTTGCAGTCAGCATGAATCAGTCTAATCAAAAGGCGTTATGCACCCTGACAGTGCCCTACAGTGTGCTGGGGATTGCCAAGTGTCAGCCAGTCATCCTATTCACTGTTGGCCCTGTGCCTAAGGTCCATATGCTTTTCAAGGGCCTATAACAATACGTGAACCCTGAAAATTTTTATTTATTTTCAAATATGAAAAAAATTAATAAATATGGAACTGAGTATCTACAAATCAAAACATTTGATCAATTGGTTATTGCTCAATTCTTTGTCATTATCTATACATTATATTTAATGTGAGAGGTGAATATATTTTAATATGTTTGATGTGATGATGTAGGAAGGGTGTTCCACAAGAGCACATAGGGTCACTCAGGTCTTAGAATAGCCCTCTAAGAATTTCAGATGTGAAGATCTGAATCAAAGTGCAAAATGATGAAACTATTTCTCAGAGTAGTATGAATCTCTAGGCACAAAATGGAGGTTCTAGTTTAAGTAGGAGATATTACATCCCACTTTGCCCCCATCCAGCTACACTAAGGATGAAGAAGCTGGGTAGGGGCCATCAATGTCACTGGAAATAGACCAAAAATGGGGGAAAGTGTTTTTGTTTTTTTTAAAATCAGAACTCCTCCTAGAAAGAAACTATGGTATGTAGGTAGAAGGATGCTGTGGATTGAATTGTGTATCACCCGCCCCCCCCCACCCTGCCCCATTCATATGTTTAAGCCCTAATCCCCCATGTGAATGTATTGGAAACAGGGACTTTAAGGGAATGGTTATGGTTAATGAGGTCATAAGGGTGGAGCCCTGTTCAGTTAGAACTTGTGTCCTTCTAGAAGAGGTTACAGAGACATCAGAGATTGCTCTTTTCCCGCCGTGTTAGGACACAGCAAAAAGGCAGTTATCGTGCAAGTCAGGAAGAGTCCTCACCGGGAACTGAATTGATCGGCAACTTCACCTTGGATTACCCAGCCCCCAGAACTGTGAGAAATACATTTCTGTTGTTTAAACCATCTTGTATATGGTGCTTTGTTACAGCAGCCCAAACAGACTAAGAGGATATTTATTAGTAAGCAGCTTTGGGTGGGGTCAGAAAGCTAAGGACATGCTTCAAGATTAAGAGATGGTCACCCAGATTACTCCTAAGTCTGGTGAGCTACAGGGTTTTTGCTTTACTAAGTTGGGTGTACAAGTTTGGGGTCAGAGATCAACTTCCCAAGATCAAGTGCCACCTCCTGCCCTTTCCCAAGCAGCACTCAACCTTCCTCTAAATACATGTCAAACCAATGTTTAAAGAATATCTGTTTGAAGGTGCATCAAATTATTAGCTGCCTAGATCACCCACAGGCCTGTATTTGGTCCAGCTGTCACCCTTCATACCTCAATATCATAGCCGATGCCATGGGCCTTACACATCTGGAGAAAAACATAGTGGAAAATCAGAGAGAGATTGTCGTGCCTCAGCTGGGTGCTCATCACCGCATAGCGACTGGTTGACAGTGACTGGAAAAAAATCACAACTGAATGTCAGACTCTTTACTAAATATTTAAATAAACTTTTAATTTTAGAATAATTGTGGATTAAGAGAAGGGTTGCAAAGATAATACAGAGAGTTCCTGTATAGCCCACACCCAGTTCCCCTGCTGTTAACATTGTACATTGATGTGGTACCTTTGTCACAACTAAGGAACCAAATTGCCACATTACTATTAAGTCCATACTTTATTTGGATTTCATTAGTTATTCCCTAATTTTCATTTTCTGTTCCAGGATCCCCTCCAGGACAGCACATTATATTTAGTTGTCATGTCTCCTTAGGTTCTTCTGGGCTGTGACAGTTTCTCAGTCTTGCCTGACAGTTTTGAGGAATACTGATCAAGTATTTTGTAGAATGTCCCTCAATTTGTGTTTGTCCAATGTTTTTCTCATGATTAGATGGGGGTTGTTGGTTTTGGAGAGAAGGACTACATAGGTAAACTGCCGCTTTCATCACCTCATATCAAGAATACATATATCAACATGATTTATCACTGTTGATGCCGACCTTGGTCACCTGGCTAAGGTAGTTTTCATCAGGTTTCTTGCTGTAAAGATACCCTCCCCCTTTTTGCTCTTCGGCAGCAAATCACTAAGTGCGCTCCACCTCCTTGAAGGGACCAATGTTAGAATTTTAATTCCAACTGCTTTCTTTGTTTGGGAAATTGCTATTCTATATCTTGCTTGCCTATCAATGAGAGCTATCCCAAAGAGACTGGTTACAGTAGGTCCAAAGTATTTCAACTATAATACCTCCTAAAATATTTAAAATTTAATATGTGCAAAAGAAAGTATTGAATCCCGATAGTTTTGTAGCATGTCCTTTGTGAAATATGATATTTGCCTTTGACAATTATCTCTGTTTGTCCTTGGGTAAATGGAAATTTGGAGAACTGCACATAGAGCCATGGCCAACCTTAGGTCATAGAAAATGGTGATGCCTGGACCACATTTTGAACTTTGGAGACCCTCAGGTGCTGGGCAACCAGGTGCCTGATTGCATGCAGTGACTTGAAATAGGAGAAGGAAAAGGAGGTGCAGCTGGTTCACAGCTGGCTGCAAGGATCCTAATGACCTGACACACTGTCTTTTGTGAAACCCCAGGCTCTCTCTCTGTCTCTGAGCTAATGCAAGGAAACTGGGGCCAACTGAGTGAGTGCCCAGCGGAGAATGAACATTTCCCCACCTGCATCTCTCTCTCTCTCTCTCTCTCACACACACACACACACACACACACACACACACACACACACACACTCAGATTTCATGTTCACCTTTTGTGACATATGTCCCCGACATATTGTGTCTTTTCCTTCCACATTTACGTAAAGTAGTGTATCTGATGGTTGCGTTATCAATAGTAGTAATTAAGCCCATTCTTCCCACACATAAGCAGGATCCACATCTACAAAAATGTTAGGCTCCCCCAGGCTAATGCATCGAGTTGTGCACCTCCATTGGTATTGTCCCACTGGGAGCCATTGGGGATTCTATTTTTACAAAAGAAAATCTATTTGACCCTCTGTGCCTCACAACTGTACTTTGTTATCACCCTGACCTATCATGAGTTGTTCCCCTGTCTGGCTCCCTTACACGACTGGGAGTTTTCTGAGGGCAGGCACTGTTTGATTTCTGAATCCCCAGGCTGGACATGATGCTAGCATTCAGTGTTTCTTGAATGAAAGAAAGAATGGATAAATGAAATAGGGTAAGTGGATTGCACTTCTCTCTGACTTAAGAGACACTTCAAAGGATGTAATTCAGGGGACTTGCAGTCACTGAGCACTTTGGGGCAGAAGAAGAGATTGATTCACAAAACAGAGGACAGTCACACCGTCCCTAGAGAATGACAGCTCAGGACAGTCATCCCAGGCCTTGCCCCTAGAGGACATCCTTTGGAGGACAACGTAGCTCTGGTGGACCTGACAGGGATTATTGGTGGGGTAACAAGAACTGGTTAAGTGAAATTCTGGCTCAGCTATGTAGTCAGTCTGGAGGAACGTGACCGCCAGGCCTGCTTGCCCTGCTGTGTCAGGCTGTGCCATGCTCCTGCCTTCACAATGGAGGCCCAGAAGCCCGAGCTTTTGTGTATGGAAGTGAACGGTAAATACTCTGGAATTCCATTGTAGTTACTGAGCATGTAATTGCGTGGTAATTACCATGAATTCACAAGATAATTCCAAGGTTATTTTTGTCTTCTAAACTTGTCTTATGCTGCTATAGTATATAAACTAGCAAACCCAAGATCAGGACCCAGTCAGCGAGGGAGAGAGGTAGGCAGGCATCTGGTAGCAGGATCCAGCTCAGTACTGTGTATCTTGGCTCCAAAGCAAGGCAGAAGAGCTCACTGTCCAGTATTACTGGACAGCAAGTAAGGACAGGCTGTCCTGAGGTTTCTTTTGCTCTACGGAGACAGACTGCAATTCCCCCTCCTCCCAGTCCGGGGCTTGTGATTCATAAGGAATCGGAAAGAAAAGCCAGGATATTTGGTGTATGTCTCCAAGCGACATCTTCTTTTCCATGACCATCACAGTCCTAGTCCAGACCATTATGGCCTGGAGGGCAGCTTCTTCTTTCTACTAGGGAGGTGGGGATGCAAGCAGAATTCTATAGTGGAAAGGTTATACAGAGTCAGAATCACTGAAGTTCAACACCTGACTAGGCCACTTACTATATGTGTGATCTTGAATATGTCATTTAACTTCCCTGACTTTTGATGATTCAATAAGCACCTAGCACCTGATACACAGTAGCTACTATTGTTGTTGCTGTTTTTTTGAAAACATCTGCAGGACCTGGAGCATTGTAGACCCACACCAAATGTAATTTTCCAGGCTATTCCTGCCCCCACTGGTACCTGGGATTCTGAGCGTTACTACCAGATTGAGCATTTCCCAAACTCAGGTTGGTCAATGCTCAGAAATCTTCAGTGTCTTCTCTTTGCCTTCAAAATGAAATCCAGACACCTGGCTTGGCTGGAAGACTCTCCCAAACTTTCTCAGTGGACTGCTCCAACCACTTCTCCCACTTCCCTCTTCCCAGATTCTCTGCCCCAGCCCAACTGGTTCATAACAGACCATGGGCTCTCTTCGGCTGCTGTCCTTTCTGCTGGGGGAGGTCTCCCTCTCCTTGCCATGGTGACTGCCTTAGTCTTTAAGGCCAGACCAAGTTCTACGTTCTTAGTAAAGCATCCTCTGTCCCCGCCTGTCCACAGTTGTTTCTCCTAAGAACTCCAGCAGCAGGTTAAGGGACTGTCACCTAAATGGCACTTAAATGAGACCTTGTGGTTTTTCCTTGTGTATGAGCTATCTATTTTATATTTCTTTTCAACTCCTCAAGGACAGGGACTTTGTCAAATGTCTCTGTATCCTGGATGCTTGGTGAAATTCCTGGCTTATCTTAAGTGCTTAATAAATGTGTTATAATAATACAAATAAAGATGAGCATATACAATACACCTACTTTTTTTTTTTTAAAGACTTAACCAACTCTGCAGTTCCTACAGGAAAAAACTGTCAATGATCTAGTGTTGTCTTTTATCCAGCCTGATAGCACAGGTGACAGTATTGTCTCGAGGATTAGATGAGTTCGTAAAGACCTTGGAACAGTGTCTGGCACAGAATAAGCACTCAAAAACAAGTTAGCTCTTATTAGCATTTGTTAAACTAAATAGTTTCACAAATAAGATAAATTACTTGAAAAACAAAACAAAACAACAACCAACCAGTAAATCTTTTCATCAGAAAGGGACTTGAATCAGAAAACCTGGATTTTGCTGCTTACTTAACTTTATGACCTTGGGCAGTTCACTTACCTTTGAATAGCCTTACTTTCCTAATCTGTAAAATGGGTATGATAATCCATGTCTTATCTACTTCTTGGGGTTATCTTGGGGATCAAATAAGCTCATGTCTATTTAAAGTATAAAGCATTATACAAATGGAAAACATCATTTTTAAAAGGCTGACTTGTGTAATTGACTCTCTTCTGATGCTGTAAAATCCATTTAGGTTTACCAAGGAAGTCATAACCTAAAGAATTTTATAGCATCGGAAGACTCCTCCACAACCATCTGGCCCATTCAGTGCTCACTGAGTCCCGGCTTAGCTCGGAGCAGATTAGGAGCCAGTGGATAATAGTAATATGCCTGCAAATAACCTCATCACACTGGGAGATGAAGCCTCCTTTGGAAGAAGAGCTTTTTCCATGGCCTCAACCAGAGACTTCTTCAGGGATGAGCTGAAGCTGTACTCTGGGGTTGGGTCATTGACTCTCAGCCAACACAAGGCAGGTTGGATAGCACAATGCTCAGACACAAGCTTTAAAGTCTGACAGGCCCGGGCTTAATTCTGGCTTCCATACTTGCTTGTTGAGTGACCTTCCACAAGTTGCTTAACATTTCTTAACCTCAGTCTTCTTATCTAAAAATGAGCATAATAACAGCACCTGCCCATATATTAGGTTGTATAAAGATTCATGTAAAGCACTTAGTTAAAGAACCTGGTGAGGAGTAAAGGCTCAGTACATTTTGGATGTTATTATCATGTTATTATATGCATTATAGTTATATGCCAGCCTATCTGGGTCCTTTGAAAAACTTGGAGCTCTTTGCTACTCATCGTTATATCCTCTGCGCTTAGTAGAGTGCCTGGCACAAAGAGGTGAACTTACTTCTAGTTGATTCTGGCTGAAAGTATTAACTGATAACTAAGGTGATGGCTGGTGAGGACTTAGCATGTGACCTGTCACAACAATATTACTCCTTTCTAAAAGATTCTGGAAGAAAAAGACCATTCAATGGAAGGCTGTGGAACAGAGGGATGGGCCCTTCCTATGTCCCCTTACAGGAAAAATTCCCTGTCCCCAGTACCCCACTGTACATGACACTGCCTGGGCCAGGCTTGATACAGAGCCCTACTCTACAGGCCCCATAAAATCAAATGCCTTAGGAGACCCCGGGGGTCATTTAGGTCTCCCTTATTTTATAAACAAGGAAACTGAGGCCAGAGAGAGGATCAGAATTCATGACCCCTGACTTAGAGCAGTGTTGTCCTCTCCAAATTCCCACTGGCCACATTTGGAATGTGTGGGAATTTCAGAGGTTAGCCTTTTCTAGTAAAACAAGGGGGAAGAAATAGAAGGCAAAATATTATTGGTAGAAGTCTAGTTTTATTAAACTACCTTTCTAAATCACAATCTAACAAGAATGCTTCAAGCCAAATAAAGAAAGCTCGAAATACTCCTTTTCACTGGAGAATATAATTTTGCTTCAGCCACAATTTAAATTGATTTAGTTCTGAGCACCAGCACTTGAAGTGTGGAGCATATTCTGTTTTCGCCATGATACTTGTTTTGACAGTGATGCATTTCAGTTGACATAGTTGAAATCCTTATGTAATAAATCTCTGCCTGAAAATTAATCATGTTTATAATATTCTGAGAATTAATAACACCCATTGCTCAAATCATTAACTTAAAAAAGGAGCTTCCAAAATCTGTTCTCGGCAGTAAGGGACCACAAATAAATGAATGTTTGATAAAATAATCCAAGTAGCAGTTTAACAAGCGTAAACTTGAATGTGGTTGCAATAACATAGAACTATTGTTTAAGGGTTGGCAGAGGCTGATGAGTTTCTTATTTCAGTTATGAAGCAGGCATCCACATGCATAATGAACTGCTCTCTGAATTATTAATGTGTTGCTTATTTAGCCTCATCTGTCTAGAAGATAACGTATGCTAACTCTAATGAGTGAGTGGTTTTGTACATAATTACAGTAGCAGCAGTAGTGGGGAAATGCGTGCCTTCAAAGAAGGAGTTCTAAAAATAAAGTCATCACATAAACTCTGTTGTTGCATTCTATCAAAATCAAACCCGAAGCATTTGAGAATTCATAATAAATTACAGGAGACAGAATCATTATTAACATCATAATTTAACACAAAAGGTTTTACTTAATCATTCATTACAGATCATGTGCTGTTAAAATGCTTATAAATGACTGGGGTTGTTTTAAGATGTTTGCAGAGATGGTCCCTTTTGGCCACTCACCAACTGTGGTATGGAGGGTCCACCAAGAGAGAGGAAGAGTGAAAAACGGACAGAAAAGGGTAGCAATTTACGTCCAGTCTGACAGAACGTTAATTAAAAGTTAAAAAGCCGTTAGGTGACTCCTTTTCATTTTCAAAACATGTACATCTGGGACTCATCCGATCTTGTTTCCACCTTCAAGGGGTTATTTGTGGAGGACACTGGATCAGAAGCCCACGCACCTGGTCTAACCGGGTCTAAATGAGAGTGGTTTGCCACCTGTTTCTAATAAGGGGACAATGGCTCTTCTTAGAGTTCAGAAAAGTTTTTGCTTTTCCCCTGCACAGCGTATTATCTAAAGGAATAGGCCCAAACTGGACACCTTTTATAGGCATTTGTTCTGAATGTGCCCTCATTATCACTGTAGTCGTATCTGTGTATTTCCTTTTTCTTGTCTTCAAAGGGGGCTGTCAACTGACTGTAAACCTGATGGCATCACAGTCTGTTCACACTTGTTCAGGAGCTTCAGTTTGGTTGTAAATTGTACTGTGTGTGCATGCGTGCGTGCGTGATTCTTTTAAAACTTACCTGTCACACGTGCACATACGCATAGGAGCACGTGTGTGCACACACATGCACAGTGGCACCAGGGTTAGAACCTCCATGTATCTTTCTAAAACCAAAAGCAGTTTCAATTTATCCCTACATCAGAAAACCTGAATAGCTCTTCTTCAGTGATTGTAGAGACATTTGAATTATTGAAGATCATAATGTGTCCCTCTTGTGTGTGGGCAATTCCTAAAAGTGTTTAAGACTCTTGATCACAGGAGAATTCCTGTATGTCACCTGTAGCTAGGATTGAAATCTATAGGCAAGATGGGGAAGATGGGAGAGTGCTTCTGATTCAAAGTACAACTTCTGCTTACAGCCTTCTGAAGCAACATACTTAAATGCAGCAAATTGTCTTTGGAAGTCTTGCGTTGAATATTAACTCAGCTTCCAGCTTCCTTTTGGAAATGGCATGTAGATAGGTTCATAAGCCAGAAGGTGTCAAGTTCTACTGCTGTCCCTCCCTCTGGCACTGAATTTAGGGTCTTGTAGGTCCCTTTGGTGAGGACAGAGGCCACAGGTGGGACTGAACCTGGGAAATTCCTAGCAAGGTCCTGGGACCTAATTAAAAGAGGCCTGTTTCTCATTCCTAGTCCAACTCTGCTTCTCTTCTTAATAAGCAAAGAGATCTAAGGGATTCCCATGAGCAATGGTACCTCATAGGACAAGTGGATTGAGCAGGAGAAGGAGGCTGTCGCCTGAGCCCCCCAAGACATCTGGCACCCTCTCCAGGCTACCCTTCCAAGTGTACACTGAGTTCCTGCCAAGGAAGGTGATGTGGGGATCCTGGGCAGAGTCAAACAAGTGTTCTTTAAATCCAGAGGTGTCTCTTGGACCCAAAGAGACTCAACAGAGAGGCAGGAGATGCTGCTCTGAAAAGATATCTCTAGGGCACTGGAGTGGGGGTCCTGTTAACCACTGGCATTCCTCTTTTATCTGCTTGACATATTTGGACCTCAAGTAGAGCTTCATTTGCAAAAAGGGCACGAAGCCCACTATTGTAAGAGAAGGCAGAAGAAAGCCTCTGGCATTGTCAGAGCAGCTGTGGCTTGAGCCCCAATCTGCTCTCATATCCCATCTACAGGAAGGGCCATCTGGTCCTCTTGAACTTTGCTCTCCTTCCCCAGGACCAACCTAGCCCACTGTCCCCACAGAGGTTTGCCCTTTGTTATCCAGGGTCCTGAAGTCGGTAAACCTGAAACAGTCCCAGGACTACTGCCTCTAGCCCCCTAGAGATGGCCTAGTGATGAGAATGGGGGATTGGGCCACAGATCACAAGGGGCCTCATTAACCAAGCTGAGAAGTTGGGATTTTCCTGAAGATGACAGGAGTCATTTCAAAATCATAAGTAGGGGAGCAGCATGCTCAGATTCACTTTTCCCTTTAACCACCTTGACAGGAGGCAGGGAGTCTTAATGAGAAGCTATTGTAACACTAGTGTGAGACCATGAAAGCTGAAATGAAGGCAGTATCTTTGACGGGGGAAGGAGGGGTCAGAGTTGAGGCATTTTAGCAGCTAGCATCAACATGAGCTGGTTGCTGACTGGATGTGGTGATACAGGGTGAATGATCAGCTTCTGGCCCGACCCACCAAGAGGAAGTATAGGGGAGGAGAGACGGTGAGTGCAGTTTTGGGTAGTTTGACCCTTGAGGACTCTGAGACATTCTGTTGAATATTGAACCTAGGAGTCTGAGGCTCAAAAAAGAGACTGGGGCTAGAAAAATACCGGTTTTGTTGGAAGCTTCTGGTAATTGAAGCAGTGGGTATCGATGTACTTGCCCCGGGAAGCGAGCTGAGAAGAGAATGGAGGGGAACACACAAACATCCAGCCCTGGAAAGCCCCATGTTCTTTCGTCCTTCCACATAGTGCTTGCCCTTTCTGGACGCCACCTCCCCTTTCCTCCATTCATGTACCAGAAGCCCATTTTGGTAGGTTCAAAGACTTGCCTGAGATTCTTTCTTCTCTCTGGACCCATGGAGCCTGGCACACAACCAGAGCTCAGTAAATAGCAGGTGAGTATTGCTGACACTGAGGAGAATCAGGAAGCATCGGTAGCTTACCGGCATTGCTGCAGTGTTTAGGTGGCTCATTTTCTTGTCTTTCTTGGGAACAAAGCGGGGCACTTCAAGGGTGCTCAAACTGCAATCCAGGTGGCCGTTGGTCAAGTATAAGGTGAGCTGAGTCAGGGCCAACTGGTCACTGTATGAGAGGTTGAGGCCTGTTGCCCACACCTGAGTAGAACAGGAGCCGAAGAAGTGAGGGTGTGATGAGCCACCAGGAGAGAAGGCCCCCACCACCTCTGACCACCCCAAACCACACCAGACCCAACTACAACAGTGAACATGTGACTTAACGGAGTAGATGTTTTTGCTTCTGTTTCTCCTTCGTTCAACTGAGGGATAGAGTCTCCAGTCTGATTCTCGTCAGAAGATTTAAGGTTCTTGTGGGAGGTTACACAATTGGAAATACCTGTCCAAGCTAATCTGATGGAGAGGCCCGGTTCCGAAAGGCTCATGTGCACTTTTATTTTTCTGCCTGTGGTTTGTCACTTCTAAAGTAGCCAGTGCAATGCTTGCTATTGAGAAATGAAGCTGGATGGGAACTCCAGAGGATGGGGAGTTCAAGCAGAGCAGACAGAGGGGGAAAGAGTGAGTAAATATTAGAAAAAGGCAGTTTGCCCTGAGTGCGTAAATAATAGAAAAGGGCAGTTTGCCCTGGCTTCAGAAAAAGCAGTGCTGGCTTCTCTGGGAATCTCAACATGATTCTTAAGGGAAACTTAGGGTTGGCCTACAAGCCTTAGCTCTACCACTATTTTTACCTTAAGGGTGCAGGAAAGTCACTTCACCCACCCTACAATGTCACAGTATCCTCAACAGGGAAACGAAGATAGCATCCACCCTAGCTGAATCCCAGGGTCATTAGAAGGATACTATGATGCAATAGAAATTAACATGCTTTGATAAACAGATATTATAAGCAATAAGTTACTCTAAGCTACTAGATAATTGAGTAATGTCCATTAACACCTTTGACAGATACTTAACTGAGCATCCACTATGTGCTAAACTGCTGATGGCAAAGTGGGTCATATGGTACCCTCTCTCCTCTCCTGTGGCAGACCGTCCTTAATTTCTCTTGTCACCCCTCACCCCTACACTGAATCCAGAAGCACCCCCAGAATCCTCCTGAGTTCAATGCTCAAGGCATATTATTGTGCTAGTTATCCAAGTGTAAAAGGTAAAGAGACACATCAAGAATGGGAAGACAGATAGAATCATACTCAATTGATTACAACACAATGAATACTTGATATGATAAAGGGGTGGAACAAAGTAGTACCAAAGCAGAGAAAGAACAGACAGGCTGAGTTTGTCTAGTTTGAACTCAGGGCTGCATCATGGAGAAGGTAACATCTGAGCTTTGACAAGCAACACAAACATGACCAATTCCCATGTATCAAGTACCTACAGTGTGCCAGGTGCTTCACAAACATCTTAGATCTTTATAATAACCTTAAAAATAACAGCTCCATGTCATGGATAAAGAAACAGAGGTTCAGAGAAGTACCCATGTCCACACAGCTAGGAAGTGGTGGTGCTGGGATCTGAATCCAGTTCTGCCTGGCTCCAAGTCCACCCTCTGCCCTTTCCCTGCTGGTGGAGATGGCATTAATCCTGGCCCAGCCAATCCTTACCCAGGACTAGTTTCCCACTCACACTAAAAGCTAAAGCTGCAGAGGATCAAAACGTGTTCTTGTTTAATATATCCATGCCATGGAAATGTCTTGTGGAGAAAACATGAAGTATTGTGTTTCTGGAGTATGCTGTAATTAGCAGTAATGCCTTTTCACTGTAGGAAGTTGGAAACGAACACATTTTCATGAAGACTTGATTAAACAGTTTTTCCCCTTAGAAGGCCTACATGTGCCCCCCACACCAACTCGGTGTGTTAAAATACAGAATACATCTGCCCTAGAGTGGACTCCTCTCAAACAAATCTAGCAGTGAGTGACTTGAGTAAGCATGGAATGTAAATGGCATCATTATAAGGATATTAAGAGGTCAGGCTGTCAAGGCCCCTTGCTAAACTGATGCTAATTTCAGGAGTCATATTCGCACAGTAATGCCCTTTTATAATAGCAAATAAATCACATTTGCAACAATTGTTAAAAACTAACTGCCAAGGATCTGTTGCAGTTGTAAATATCCTATTTGTCAACTTAAATATTTCCTGCTGTATTGCATAAAATGCAAATCAGATGGGGACAGCTACTTTTCCTTAATACAAGAAAGTGAACTTGCTGTTCTTACATGTCTGGCATTTTTTTCCAGAGCTTCTGTTTTGATGTTTCAGTGTCCTTGATCAAAGAGAAATGCATATAACAAACATTATTAATATTATGATAATAATATTAATGTCTTGGTGATGAGGATTTTAGTGGGAAGGCAACCAAGGAGTCAGCCTGAATCTGGCCCTCACAAAGAGTGCAAACTTTAACGGTTATTTAAGCTCTCTCAATCTCAGTATCCTTAAGTGTAAAAGGCACAAATGATAATACTACCACAATGGGTTTTGAAAACAAAATAGAATAAATGCACATAAAATTCCCTTGCATGTTATAAAGTTCAATACAGATGTTATTGATGATTACTAAACATTTCCTTTAAGAGGAGTAGAATCTTAGGAGACTCATTTTCAGTTGCCTATGTAGTTATTAGATTGCTTCATTTAATAGCTGTTTTCCCCATTCATAATCATTGTGTTCAACCTCACAACTCAATCCAGTAGGTGGTTAGGTTTGAACAAAGTTGGTATTACTGTATCTCAATTTGACCGATGAGGATACTGAGATCAAAAAGTGGTTTCGTGGTTTGCCTAAAATCATAGAGCGTAGGCCAGAACTCTGGTCTTTCTGTAGACACAAAGTGTTTTTGCTACCCGAGGCTTCCCTAACTCCTTGTCACAAAGGAAATAGAACAAATTTCTTCACGCCTTTTCCTCAACAGCAGGCTTGCCTGAATTGCTCAGATAATTGTGCTGTTCTCCATCTGGTTTTTCCATTGAAGACACCGCCTGAGGCATCTTTGTTTTGCGGACAGGGGTTCCCATTTCCCCCTCTAGGCTGTCAGCCCTTTAGGGGAAGCTGCTGAGTCTTTGTCTTCTGACAGCTCTCAGTGTCTGGGGCAGGCTGGCTCCCAGCAGGGCACAGCAGCGCCTCTGATGTTTCACTGTGAACTCCTTCACAACCTTTCAGGGACAGGGTTTCTTGAAGCTGGTTTCAGATTCAAATGCAGCAAATATTCATTGAACATCTCCTCTGTGCCAGCCCCAGGCTTTCACACATATCTCATTTAATCCTATTCTTGATTTTGGATTTCGCTCTTAATGTTTAGAACCTAATTTCCCTCTGCATCCCAATTTAGATGAGCGATGATGTACATAGAAAGGCACTACGACTGGAGATGGAGAGAAGTGGATATATTTTTCAATGTTTAGGAGGTGGCTTTGACATGACTTGTAGGACTTGAAACGCCTAGTTTGACAGGTTAATTGGTTAGATGTGAAGTTGAGGGAAAAACATCACTGAAGGTTAGCGCTGGAAAGATCCTTAAAAATCATCAAATACAGTTGGTTTATTTTATAAATGGAGCAACTCTAGTGTGAGAAGCAAAGTGGTTTGCCCTGGACTTCAGAGCCACGTATCAAAGGTGTGGGACAAGAAACCAAGGTGTCTCAGCTCCCAGTCATAAAGCCCTTGTTGATAGTTGTTTGACTGATATTCAAAATCCATTTTTTAAAAAATGGCTAGAACACTAGAGGGATTTACATCAAGGCCTTAAGAAGCATGAGCAACATAAAAATCTTCATCTCAGCGCTGTTTGTAAAACTGAAAAATTGCAGCTCTCCAACATTTGGGCATTGGATAAGGAGATTATGACACACCCAAGTGATGGGATAGTCTATGATATTATCATTAAAGACAATGATTGTGACTCACTTTTGATGATGTAGGAAGATACACAAAACAGCAAGAGAAGGATATAGTCATATGGGCAATATGACTTCAACTTTGTAAAAATAATACTATATCTAGAAAAGACTAGATGAGAATATAACAAAATGTTAACATTAGTAGATTTATGGTAAGCAAAATTATATATAGACTCTCATGTATATTCTAGATCTGCACTATCTAATATGGCAGCCACTGGCCACGTGTACCTATTGAGCACTTGAAATGAGGTTGGTTCAAATTGAGATGTGCTATAAATGTAAAATACACACCAGATTTTGAAGAACGTGAAATATCTCATTAATATTTTATACAGATTACATGTCGAAATGATACTATTCTTGGTTATGCTGGGTTAAATAAAACACATTATGTATTAAAATTATTTTCATCTTTTTTTGATTACATTTTAAAATGAGGCTACTAGAAAATTAAAAATTACACATGTGGCTCACATTCTATTTCTAATTTGATTGGTTGCAAAAAAAGTCCATTGCAACTTCAGCCAGGGGCAGGGCCAGTAGGCGTGGGATGGGGTGGGGAGAGGTGCTGCAGAGGCCCAGCTCTCTACTCCCCTACCAGCGCTGGGCTGGATGCAATCCTCACTGCTGCTGTGTTGGGAGACCTGAGGCGGGGTGGGCGGAGCACAGGGCAGAAGGCAAACCAAGAAACTGCAACGACCTCATTGCCTTTAAACAAGCATGTGAGAACTGAAGACAGGGTCAGGCAGAGGTGAGCTTGCCCAGAATTGTTCGTTCCAAGGTTCTGGGTCCTTCTTGGGCTTCAAGCTTTGGGATGAAATGGTAATAACACGCTTCTGTGTGGGGAGGTGTGGGAGAGAGGGTCCCGGTATTAAGCTCTTTTTGCCTTAGGTGCTCCAGGCAGATGGAGGCCGCCTGATCACCCCTGCTGCTTCTGCCTCTTTCCTGTGACAGGCAGGATGGATGGGTGGCAGAGGATATAGTTGTGGGCAGATGTGCTAAGGCCCTACATTCTGTAACTATCTCCAAGGGCAGAAGTAGCAAAGAGTTTGGTCTTGCCAACCTTCTTTTATGGACATTGGGGTAGGTATGGGACTGAGAGACTAATTTATAGATTAAATAACATTTGTTGAAGAATCATAGAGTTTCAGAGCTGTCAAGAGTCCATGGATGTTTTGCAGACCCATCTCTAGGTTTTCTTTCCTTTTTCATCTTTATTTGTAAGGAGAAGAATCTGACGCTCCAGACAGGGTAAGTGACTTGCTAAAGGCCCTACTCTTGGTACCAGGGTCTAAGACAAATATTCATGACTCTCAGCAAAGTCACCTCTCTGGGCCACTTTACTCGACTAATCACTGGGGATAATAGTCCTGGTGGACCCTCCCTCAGTTGCCTCTAGATGCAGCTATGAGGCTAACTGGGAAGATTCCTAAGCATGTGTAGAATTTTTTTTGATTTGAAAATTTTATTTAGAACCTTTCATTCTGATAATAAATTTGGAAAAATAATCAGTAGGTTGTTCAGGATATTCATAGTGGTTTTTTTCATTCAAATTTTTAAATTGAAGTATAATTTACAATATGTTAGTTTAAGGTGTACAGCATAGTGATTCAGTATTTTTACAGATTATACTCCATTTAAAGTTATTATAAAATATTGGCTATATTCCCTGTGCTGTACAATATATCCTTGTAGCTTATTTATTTTATACATAATAGTCTGTACCTCTTAATCCTTTACCCCTATCTTGCTCCTCTCCCTGTCCCTTTCCCCACTGGTAACCACTAGTTTGTTCTCTATATCTATGAGTCTGTTTCCTTTTTGTTATATTCACTAGTTTGTTTTATTTTTTTAGATTCTACATATAAGTGATAACAAACAGTATTTGTCTTCTCTGACTTATTTCACTAAGCATAATAACCCCCAGGTCCATCCATGTTGTTGCTCGTGTGGAATTTTTTTAAAAGGTAGACCTCCAACTAAGGCTACTGAGAGATGCAGCACTGAGAATTCACCCACCATAGAGATGGCATCAGGCCTTTAGAACAGAGTGCAATACACAGCCCACCCTCCTCAGCAGCCTGTCGAGGCTGAGGGATGTGTGTACCACCTCCCTGCCCATGTTCATGTCTTCATTCATAGTCCCAACGTTATAGGAAACCCACCATTTGATCACTTGATTCTTTCTAGAGCAAGACCAAACCCTCAGTCAGACCCACAGCTATGCCTAAGCTATGGAGACCAGGCCACCTGCCCAGCTGTCTGCTGGCTGGGCGATACAGCCATGGGTAGCCAAGGTTCCCTCTGTCCTTACTGGTTTGGCTAAATACAGAGCTGGGGGCTTATTTCCTACTTATTAACTGTGGAGCCTGGGAATCCATTGGAGGGTGCTGAGCAGAGGAGTGACATGATATCTCATATTTTTAAAGGGTTACCCTGGTTGCGGTGGGGAGAAGAGACCAAAAGGGGACAAGGATGGAAACAGTAAGGTCAGCAAGGAGGCTGTTTGCAGTAATCTGAGTGAGAGATGATGGGGGTTGGTCCAGCACAGTAATAGTAGAGGGTGGGAGAAGTGGTCATATTATAGATACATTTCAAAACTAGAACCTAAAGGACTTATTGATGAGTTGGATGCAGGTGTGAGAGAAAGAAAGGAGCCAAGGATGTCTCCAAGACTTTTGCCCTGAAAAAATGGAAGGGTGGAATTACCGTGTACTGAGTGGGAAAGATTGCTAGAGGAATAGTTTAAAGGATAAAATTAAGATTTCAGGTTTTGGTGTGTTAAGTGTGAGATGCCTTTGTTGAATGGTGTTCTAGAGGATGGGATGGGATCTCAGGCACCTTTTCTCCTTTCTCAGCTGTAAAATCAGGAGGATGTGCTTGGCTGGGTTGGAAGGGATAAAGCAGAATCAGTCCCTGTAGGGAGGCATCTTTTTCTCTGCTGTTACTTTTGGGCCTCGGGCTCAAGGGTCTCCTTGGTTGGGGAGAGGCAAGGTCTGTAGGACATGGGGCCTTCCCTAGGGGACATGCTTCTCAGCAGGTTTAGGTCAAGATGAAATAAGGCTGAGAAGGGTAGGGGCAGCTTGGTAGGGAAAAGAAGTGATGGCAGCTTGAGGGCGATAGGGACTAGAGAGGCCAGTGCCTGGAGGGAGGCAGATGTCTTCACTGGATGGAAAGAGCACTGGACCAGAATTACAGGACCTCAGTGGAAGGGAGTGTTGGCCTCGCCACTTACTGTCTGTGTGATTTTAACTTCCTTCCCCTCTCTGGGCCTCAGTTTCCTTGTCTGTTAACACAGACCAGTGGTCGCTATCTCTGAGGGTTGTTGAGAAGATCCAGTGACTACATGAGATATTGCATGAGACTATTATTGTGGGGTCTGGCAGAAACAAACCTGTTTGGATTTGTTCCCTGTGTGACTGCCAGGAGCAGAGTCTGGGGCAGGAGTAGGAACTCACTTGCTTGGCTCTTGACTTTGGTATTCTTGCCTGATTCTCAGAGATAGTGTACACACTTAACTCTCCTCAGATGCTGTTTAAAAACAGGCTCCAGGGCTTCCCTGGTGGCGCAGTGGTTGAGAATCTGCCTGCTAATGCAGGGGACACGGGTTCAAGCCCTGGTCTGGGAAGATCCCACATGCCACGGAGCAACTGGGCCCGTGAGCCACAACTACTGAGCCTGCGCGTCTGGAGCCTGTGCCCCGCAACGGGAGGGGCCGCGATGGTGAAAGGCCTGCGCACCGCGATGAAGAGCGGTCCCCGCACCGCGATGAAGAGTGGCCCCCGCTTGCCGCAACTAGAGAAAGCCCTCGCACGAACCGAAGACCCAACACAGCCAAAAATAAATAAATAAATAAATAAATAAAGTAGCTATAAAAAAAAAAAAATTAAAAAAAAAAAAAAAAAAAAAAAAAAAAAAAAAACAGGCTCCAGAATCCCGGCTATCATACAGAGAGCATACTTTCTTAAGTAGCTACTAAATGAGATCTCTTCCCATCACTAAATCACCAAACAGCATCAAACTCTCCATTGTGGTAAACAACACACCTGATACTTAATTTTTATGCAGGTGGTACACTGCACTGTAAGAATTTTTACGTAGGAAAATGTTAATGTGATTATAATATTTGGTAAGAATTGTTTGTATTACATAAAAATATCTATAGATAGGCAGAGAGGACTGCAGCCTCTTGGCATGTTGCCACCTAGTGGTGGCTTCTGGGATGGCACAGTCTCTCGGAGAGGTGAAGAACTGCAGTTACTGCTGGATGGGGCAGTCACCCAGGGCCCCCAATCAACAGCTGAGACTCCTAGTATTCGTCTTGGAGGCCTTCCCCTCTGTCTCTATTAATCCTGTGTATCCTTTTGGGCACGATTTAAATCACAGCTCCATAAGGCTGTCTCTGAGCAACTAGAGTATCCATTCTCTCCCACCCACCTTGGATACTACCTTATATTGGGCCTTTGGAGTTCATGGGGCCGAAGGCAGCAAAAAATCTGGGCCCTGCCACTTAGCACTCAGGGCCCAGTAGTCCACCATGCCTAGGGCCTCCGTGATTTTCAAAGGCCTTAAAAATATTTGGATTCTGAAAAAAAGGTTACTGGCCCCCAAATATGAAAAGAAAACTATCAAATAACAAAAATATCAACAAAGTTGACATCTCAGTTAAACACAACACAACTCTTCTACACAGTTATGTCTACGTCACATTCCATGAGAGTGTGTTTGTACATTTGATGTGATGTAGGGTAATGGAATCTCTAAAACTGAAAATATTCAGGGCCCAAAGAGGTCTATTTAAACAGCTCTGTCCTGGCCGACCTAAAATGACATTCATCATGCCCACCTCCTCATTTTATGGCCGAGGACTCTGAGAGGTGAACTGACTCACTCAGGTCCCACAATTAGGGGAAGAGCTGGAATCAAGTTTCCTGATTCCTGCTCCAGCTCTTTCCATGACACCTAATTACCAGCATTCATAGTCCAATTTCTATATAGTGCCAGAAGCTTCTCTGTGACCTTGGAAATTCTTTCAGGATGTGTAGGAACTATATTCAAAATTAATTTTGGGATCCAAAATGGAAAATATTGAAATTTAAACCTGCACCATCAGCAGTTGTACTTATGTTTTCCACTTTTGTAAAAAAATAAAAATAAAAAAATCACAAAATTTTTAACATACTCTTGCCTTCTCTGCTTCCTTTTTCCAAGCTTCTTCCACTACCTCTATAAATTTATGATTCTCTATTACTTTTGAGATTGATGGCCTAACTTCTATTATTTGTATTCTTTTTTTTATAATATATTTTTTAAATTTTTATTTATTTATATTTATTTTTGGCTGTGTTGGGTCTTCGTTTCTGTGCTAGGGCTTTCTCTAGTTGTGGCAAGCAGGTCCACTCTTCATCGTGGTGCGCGGGCCTCTCGCTGTCGCAGCCTCTCTTGTTGCGGAGCACAGGCTCCAGAGGCGCAGTCTCAGTAGTTGTGGCTCACGGGCCTAGTTGCTCCGCGGCATGTGGGATCTTCCCAGACCAGGGCTCGAACCCGTGTCCCCTGCATTGGCAGGCAGATTCTCAACCGCTGCGCCACCAGGGAAGCCCTATTTGTATTCTTAAGGTACAGAATTACATACTCATTTCTTTTTTCCTTTTAAGTATTTCCTCACTTTTTTTATTATGAACTTTTGGAAGGCCATTTTCTTATTTTGACATTAAGCAGTAAGCTATAATAAACATGAAAACCCAATTTTTATAACCTGTTATAGGTTTCTGGGACTAGTAATTATATATGCTTCTTCCATGCCAATTCAATATAATAATCCCATGCTGTATATAGTTATTCTTCTTCAATTTTCACACTATAAATGTCAGGACTTGTGAATGATTTGCTTAGTTGAGAAGTGCTCTTTTAAAGTTACTGCAAATGATCTCTAAAAGGCTTTTGTGTGGATTTTCAAGGCAGAAGGCTCTTGTTCTGGAGCTCCCATAGGGGAGGATTCTTGTGCCCAGTCCTTGTGGACATGGAAGGCTGTCTTGCTAAGTGAGGTGGGGATGTGCATGAAGCAATGGCCCCATCAGTGCAATGAGTTGGCAGCAGAGTTCGGCATTCCCTCCCAGTTTCCTTGACAGCTCCAGTAAACCAGAATGTTTTATAAAGAACAACCTTGGTTGCAGACTGTGTGGGCAAGAAACACAGGCTGTGGCCTTGGAGGTGATCTTGTCCAGCCTCCTCAAACCCCAGGCACAGGACTCCAAGAGAGGTAGAGACAAGAGCTCAGAGCTCTTGATTTCAAGTCCAAGGCAAGTTTGTTTACATTTGGGAAATTCCTGGAGAGGAGAATCAGACCTACAGCAGGGTCCTCTGATTCATATCTGAATCCTGCATAAAACCTAGCACAGCACTCCTGATATATATGTACAATAAATCTTTGTTGGATGATTCCATTAAATAACCCAAGGAAATAAATCTTCCCTTTAAAACACAGACAGGAGAGACACCACTTCAAACCTACACAGGTGGCTGAAATAAAAAAGACAATAACAAGTGTGGGCAAAGATATGAAGAAATAAGAACCTTCATGCATTGCTAGTAAGATTGTAAAATGGTGCAGCCACTTTGAAAAACAGTTTGGCGGTTCCTCAGAGAGTTGATGTAGAGTTACCATATGACCCATCAATTCTACTCCTAGGTATGCAACCAAGAGAAATGAAAACATGTTTACACAAAAACTTGTGCATGAATGTTCAAAGCAACATGATTCATAACCATCAAAGAGGAGAAGCAACCCAAATGTCCATCAACTGATGAATGGATAAACAAAATGTGGTACATCCATACAATGGAATATTATTCAGCCATTAAAAGGAATGAAGCACTGATAAATGCTTAAACATGGATGAACCTTGAAAATATTCTGTTAAGTGAAAGAAGCCAGTCACAAAAGACCACATAGTGTATGATCCCATTTATATGAAATGTCAAGAATAGGGAAATCCATAGAGGCAGAAAGTGGTTTTCAGTGGCTGGAAGGAAGAGGGTATGGGAAGTGATTTGTAATGGTACAGTTTCTTTTTAGAGTAAAGGAAATGGTCTAAAATTAGATAATTATGATGGCTGTGTAACTCAGTGAATATACTAAAAGCCACTGAACTGTATACTTTAAAATAGTGAGTTTTATGTATATGATATCTCAATAAAGCTGCTACACACACACATGCACACACACACACACACACACACATCCCAATCTCCAGGAAACCCATTCTAGGGCGGACGCCTCCACAATTTGTATGGCCACTTGTTTGAATCTAGTTGCATGTGGAAATAATGACTGAATGAGGGAGACTGTGAGAAACCACCTCCCAGACTGCCCTCTGAATTTATTCTAGGTATTCTTCAAGTCTACACTTCAAAAAGCTTTTCCATGTGTGGGTAAAAAATACCTGCTTTATACACTAAAGCAAACTAGCACTCAGCAAGGGTTAGTACCTGGATCTCAATAAGCAGTCATGGGCTGGAAGGGATAATATATTAGCATCCGTCAGAAAGACTCAATTAGGTCTGGGGATGCAGTGTCACTTTTCTGTAACAGTCAGTATACTTCCTCTGACTGCCCACTGCAGGCTTTCACTTTGTATCAGCTCCTGTACTGAGTGGGGCTGAGTGTGGTCAAATCCAGAAGGGAGGCAGGGCTGGTCAGGCAAGTGGGCACAAAGGAAGCTTTGTCTTAAACATATCTGCTTCCTTTCTTCCATCCTGTTGCTCATTCGAGGGCCCCCCAATGCCTCAGCCCGCCTTCTGTGGTTTGGGGTGCCCCGCAAGCCCTATGCCCTCCATAGTGACATCGAGTTAATCCAATAATACAATGAGTCATGACTAATTTGGTGATGGTAGAGGGCTGTTTACCATAATGGAACCTTTTGGATTTGGTTATCTGAGAGATGAATCGATTCCACGACTTTGCCTTTGTTGTCTACAGACTCTGGTGGTTGAAAGATTTGGCACCCTATCAAGCCAATATGCTGTCTTTGTTGATGGCAACAATATTTAGAAAGCTGCCTACTTGACCACATGGAGGACAGACTCTAGGAGGGAGACTTGGGGAAGGAAAGAGGATGGGGAATTAATGTATATTAAGGGTCTATTATGTACAAGGCACTCTGGTATTTTCTCATGTCATCCTCACAACAACCTTTTGAAGTAGATATTAACACCCCCATTTTATAGAAGTGGAAGTGGAGGCTCAAGGAACCCAGAAACCTGCCCCAGTTCCACAGCTAAGTGGCAGGGCTAGGATTAAGGTCCAAGTTTGCCTGGCTCTGAAGTCCAGGTTTTCTTCCCATGCTTGATCTTGGAGATTACTCTCCACCTGGCAGGGAAACAAATGCTTGGTAGAAGTGAGAGAGCACCGTGCTGCTGGCAGTCACATCCAGAATCTCCACCAATTACTCGGTGGTTCTGAAGCCAGAGAAAGGCCTGTGATTTACCGTGGAACTTTGGGCAAGCCACTTAACACCTTTCTGCCTCTCCTTCCCCATTTTTTGTCTGTAAAGCACTTTGAGAGCGTATAATGAAAGAGCTTTATACAGACAAAGGAATAGGGGGACTTCCCTGGTGGCACAGTGGTTAATAATCTGCCTGCCAATGTAGGGGACACGGGTTCAGTCCCTGGTCTGGGAACTAGACATGCTGCGGAGCAACTAAGCCCGTGCGCCACAACTACTGAAGCCTGTGTGCCTAGAGCCCGTGCTCCGCAACAAGAGAAGCCACCGCAATGAGAAGCCTGTGCACCGCAACGAAGAGTTGCCCCCGCTCGCTGCAAGGAGAGAAAGCCCACAGCTTGTTGTTTTGCAGCAACAAAGACCCAACGCAGACATAAATAAATAAATAAATTTATATTAAAAATAAAAGACAAAGAAATATTGTCCTTCAGTGTAAGCAAAAAGCCGAGGTTCCTACCTGTGATCAATAGAAGTCCTGTGGCACTTTCCAGAAACATATGGGTGGAGCTTTAGGGCTCCACAATCACAAGTGACTGTGAAATCACTTTCTTCATATCTCCTTCATCAACAAGTGAATAAAAAATACAAAATATATATATTGATATTTTCGCCCCAAATCTGAGACAGCATATTCTTTGGTATACCATAAGTCTTTAACATGAGTAGAGAAGTCTTAACAGTTATTTCTTTGAAAAGTGTCTCTTTTATATTGAGCCTCGTTAGAGCTGTCCTCTTATGCACACTTCTACTTATGGAGGGAAGGGCTCTTAGTAGCTGACACAAGGGCTTCAAAACCCGCTCCTTTCAGTTCAGGGAAGACCTTCAGAAAAACCCAGTTGTCCTCCTTGGTGGTAGCTGCCAATCCCATGCTCTTCTTGGAGCCACATGTGACTCTTTTCTCTATAATTCCTTTGTATTTCCTGACAATGTACTCCCCATGGGAGGGGAATTCTGTTATTTTATTTGGACTTTTATTTTGTGTTGGTTCCTGACTTATCCTGTTCAAGTTTCAATGGGTTGGTTTGATATTATTTACATATTAAGACTTTTGTGAAGAAATTGCATAAGGTTTAAAAAACAGATATAAATAAGGAGTACTCTAGAGTGGGCTAGGAATGTGGCATGATAGGGGAAGACCGACTCCCTCAAAAAGTGAAGCCATTTCATTTATTTATTTATAAGGGATTGGAATGCTAGGCAACACAATGAATCATATGTTTAAGAAAGCAAAATATATGTTTAAAGGAATATACATATTGTTAAAACAGTTCTATTTATGCAAAAGATTCATGTAACTTTATAAAGGTTTTCAGGGATTTTAAAGGATTTTAAGTGCTGTGTTAGACTGTACTAGTAACAGATGTTCAACAGCATGTTTAAGTTTTTGTTTTACTGAAAAAGCAACGGATTACTCGATATTTTCTTTTAAAAAAATCATACCAAAGCCACCACATTTTAAGTATAGCTCAAATTCATTATTTCTAAAAAGCATAAATGATTTAAAATAACATAAGGGCTCCTAAAAATAGATATTACTGTAGTGGAGCTCGAAGAATTTGTTTGCTAAAGATTCCCTTCAGAGTCCCAGTCTTTTGTGTCACTTCTTGCTCTTTTTCTATGAAGACAGATGGTGTCAGTAATTGCCTATATATTTAATTAAGTTAAAAAGCTACAAAGTAAGGTTTTGGCAAAAAGTAGGATTTTGTGCTATGAGCAAAGGAAGCAGAAATTGATAACGTAAGATACTATTCCTCACCAAATACACATTTTGATATCCATATGTGTTGGAATGTGAGATCGGATTTCATAAATCTAATGATTAAAAAAAAAAGGGCATTTATTCTGAAAGATAAAGCCCATAATAGAAATCTAGATGGCAGTTCTCTTATATTTCTGACCAGCTAGATGGGAATGAGTCTACCTCTATCCACATCACCTCCAACATTAGCCTGATACTCAGTGGTTATTCTAAACTCCTCTGACACTCAGGTTTTTGCCTGGGATTTTTCACCTAGCAGGTTAATCATTGTGAAATTATTATGGAGGGAAAAGCAGTAGCTACTTGTAGAAAGTGGTTTGGAGAGCTGACTTAACCATTCTTGTGGTGTCTGTTTTCAATGTTCCCATCCCGTGAATCCACCTTCTGGCTTAATGGCAATATGGCGCTCCCAGCTGTGGTGCTATGTACGGGCTTGCTCATTTAAACTCTTAAAGCTTAAAAATGGCTACCACGATACTGATTTTATT
Organism: Balaenoptera acutorostrata; assembly: GCF_949987535.1. NCBI lineage: Eukaryota > Metazoa > Chordata > Mammalia > Artiodactyla > Balaenopteridae > Balaenoptera > Balaenoptera acutorostrata. The sequence goes on from NC_080066.1 coordinate 70,034,015, forward strand.
CCATTTCGCTTAGTCATTAACATTTAATGATTACCTTATGTGCTGAGCACAAGGATGGAATATATTAAAAAAAATAGGAGATGTGTTTTCTGGCTTTAAGCTGTTCGACTCAATTCAACAAGCATATTGAGGATATACAAGAGAACATACATTTTCTTTGGTGATGGTGGTTGAGGAGGGGGGAGAGACTTACAAAGGAAGTCACCATCAATTCAGTGCAGTACCGTGGGGAATATCTGCTGTGAGAGAAGGAGCATGGGCTCAGCAGGCAGCTAAATCATGGTTTGAACCCTGAATTTGCCACTTAGTTGCCCTGTGACCTTGAACATGTCACTCTAGCCTCAGTTTCCTCATTTGTAAATTAGAGATAATAGTACTCACTTTTCAGGCGTGAGGATTAGGAACACTACATGTAAAATACATAACAGAATGTCTGGCACGTGACAAAACTTCAATAAATAGTTGATATTATCATTAATAATTACTCTGGCTGTCAGTACTCTACCTCAGCTCTGAGAAGCTAGAGAATGAAGTGGCACTGAAGGGGGATTAATTAAGGGAGGTTTCCATGAGGAGTTGGATTTTGAAACATGTTTCGAAAGAAGGGAAGTTGTATATTGATAGAAAAGAAAGGAAAGGCCAATTGTAGGAATGAAGGTGGCATGTTGGCAGGCAGGATGAGAATGCCTTTATTGAATATGGGAGTCACTAAGCAGGTCAGTTTGCTTGTTCTAGAGAGTACTTTGGACATGATCAGTGAGAAAAGCAATTAGTGCCACATGGTGGGAGAGGGATGGTTCAGGGTTGTTTTAAGAAATAGGTGAAGCCTAGAGCAAATTACCCTGTACTTTGTCACCTCAACCATATGGTTCAGATAAAATTAAATTAAAATGAATGCTAAGGACAGTTTCAAAACGGAAAATTTATCACACAAAAAGTCTTGACCACAAGTGACAGTTGGAAGTAGGAAAGGGCCACTCAGCTTTGTTTTTGTGATGCTGGTGGACAAGTTGTAACCACATGTATGTGGAGAATGTTTTGGTCTGTCTTAGCATCAGCAGGGAGACTTTTCCTTTCTCCCTACCTGCAGACCTCCTGAGTCCTAAAGAACCGTGGCACCTCCTGAAAAGTTCAGGATGCAGTGTGATTGCCCACATTTGCCCTTCCTTGGCAATGTTTCTGGTGATTAAATTTAGTTAAAGACCTCCAAGTCCAGAGAGAAGTGCCTGGGTTTCATTCAAAAGGAAGCAAGGATCTCCACAGTGAGAGCAGTCATCTAAAGAAGTCCGGGGTGGGGCGACTAGACATAAACAGAGGAACTGGGTCTATTCTTTGTAGACCAACCAAAGTCCTAGCCAAGAGCTGATGTTTAGGCTTGGGTTCAGTCTTTCTGAAGGTTAAGGTTTACAATGTAAGGGGGTTAACCCAACATTTAAGGACAGTCACATACGGTAAGATTGTATATAGCAAAGCTGGTCACTAGTTTACCTGCGCTATTAGTGTTAAGAAACAGAATTGTAATTTTCACTATAAAAATTATTATCATCATTGCCTTTGTGCTCATTGCAGAAGTCATCATCCTCACCATCATCATTATTATTACTTGTATATTACAGGTCTCTTTCATTGACACAAGGATGCAGACCTTTTAAAGGGACAGGTCTTTTACTTTAACACTTCAAAACCCTTGGGATCTATTTTCCCTTCACTAGGTATTAACTTGTGATTTACGATGTGTCTATTATGGCATTTAAAAAACACTGAATAACAGGCATTTCTGTTTATACTAAAGGCCTATAAATTTTAATTTAGATATACCCTGTTAACCTTCTTAAATATAAATAAAATACCTTCCCTAAAGAGAAAAACTAAATCTCATTGAGGTCCCTTGGTGAATACCTTATATATCTTGAAGACAGAGATAGGGAGATTTTGCAAATGAGAGTACTAGGGGGGAGCTCAGAGAGAAGTATGCATTCATTCATTTAATAAATATTTATTGTGGATCTACTATATGCTAGACATAGTGCTAGGTGCTGGGTATATAGCAATGAATAGGAAGGAATTACGATATCCTGTAGACCTTGGTTTTTCTACTCTCTGAAATAAATATATTCACTTTTGATGCTTATATATCACTTTGAGATGATAATGTTCACTGACTTTTAAAAACAATGCTAATTCAATTCAGATTCCACTCACAGTTTGAGAACCTGCTGAGGCCTCAGGTGACAGTTTTACATGTGATTATGCTGTTTGATTTAATAAGAACAGCACCTTATATCTGCTCAGCCTCTCAGAACACCCTGTGGTAAGGAGGGGAGGGATTCACCATTTGTGAATGAAAAAACAAGGCTCAGAGATGTCCAGTGAGTTGCCTAAAGTATCACAACTGCTAAGTGTAAAGACTGGGGCCAGAACCCCCTATCCATCATAATGAAAATATTTTCAGCTATCTCTCTTTTTTTCTATTCTAGGCTGATACATGTGTATTTAGAAACTCTTAGAAACAGTTTTCAGAATATATGAGACATTCTCTTATATAGATCAGGGCTTTCCATTTTTGTCTTTCTTCATAAGTTGTACTTTGTAACAAGTCTCATTTCCTTCTGTAGCTACCTTATGTATCCAGGAAGGGCCATTGCTAGGAGCCTGCAGCTGTTTTTCATCTAAACTCTTTTTTCAAAATTGGATTTCCTTTCCTTTAAAAAGTTAATAACTATCAATGCTCATAACAGAGATAGCTATTTCAAAAGTTTACAATTATCTAACAACAAAGAAGTTTTTAACCTGGGGATTTCAACAGAAAGCATCTTTGCCCATCTATTTGTTTAGTGACTTTACATAAAAGGAACTGGATAGTGATATATAGGGGAGTTCCTTGGTGGTCCATGGAGAGTGATACATAAATGCATATTTACATGAGGCAAGTCAGTCATGATGTGCATATTTACATGAGGCAAGTCAGTCATGATGTTTGTAAGACTTAGATCATCATTTTTTTCCCATATGTGTTTTGTGAATTTCTACCACCACCCTTCAGAGCATCTTTCCCACTTGGAATACACTCTTTTTTACCCTCTTTCAAATCCTAATTATCTTTCAGATCAAATCCCACCTACTCTGTAAAAACCTTTCTTGATTGCTCCAAACAGAAGGCAGTTAAACTGGCATTGCCTTTTTGATGTCTCTTTCATTGTTCTATGTAGTTGTCACCAAGCTTTTCCTTGTAATTCATTTTTCAAGTGTTTCTCCCCAGCTAGATTTTGAACTCCCTAAGGGCAGGCACTTCCACTTCTTTTGCATCTTTGCAGCCTCTCTTGTAACTACCATAATGTCTTGTACATACTAGATGCTCAATAAACATTTGTTCTTTCCTTTAGAATTTCCCAAAAGGAATATAAATAAGCTCAACAGATCTGGATGTTCTAGAAGTTCCCAAAGTCCATTCATCAATTGGCTATCATGTAACTATCATTGTGTTAGACGTTAAGACGAGGTAAAAAATGCAAGGACCAGTGCATTTTCTAGAGGATTTACAAATCTCATGGAGGCAATGTTTATGCCTAAGAGTAAAAAACAATTGTGTGCTTGTGTATCAAATGGAATTGGGTGATGGATATGAAATGAGCTTCCTCGTGATAGGGAACATGTCTTGTTTATCTCTGTTCCCTCAGCATGCAGCATAGGGACTGAGTAGACCCTGGGGAGGTATTTGTTCAATGAACATGTCAGTGTCTTTTCAATCTGAAGCCTTTGGCAGGTGCTTCACGTCCCTCCTGGAACCGAGTAGGTTTTGCCCATCAAGTGCTCTTGCTCCAGGACCCATTGGGGTATGGAAATAGCTTTTGCTGCTCTTTGTGTAAGGGTTGGATCCCTCCCCTCATCCTCATGTGGGAAGGCCAGATCTCCAAAATGACTACGTTATAGCTCCATGTATTCTGCACAGTCTCTGAAAGCTTGGCATTTCCCCATTCCTAGGGTACTGGAATCTTGGACATAAGTCCACTATCGGGAGTGGTTTTGTACTATGCTCTTACCAGCTCCATTTCCCAGGGGCTGGCTCTTTTCCTTTTATTCCCAGTGACCCTGATGTTCCCAATATTTAAACCCTACATTTCCAAAACTCTTCCTCCATTCTGCTACCCTAGAACCTCACTCTCATCTCAAGTCTGGACAAGATTTTCCATATTCTTATCTGGACTGATTCACAATAGTGGGCCTGTCCTTGTTGTACCACTGTCATTTTATCCATCTTTCTTTGTCTCCCAGTCCCCTCTGCTCTTATTATGACAACATGGTAAGTTATGGGGGCCCAGCTGGGGCCAGACAGCAAGATTTTGAGATGTACTCAGTCACCTCAGCTTTCTGCCTCCCACCTCTATTGCAAGACATGTGTGGACGTAAGGTCATGTATGTGAAAGTGCTTTATAATGATCATTATTTGTGATTATCATTATTTATATATATTTTTCTGACTACAGATACATGCTTACTTTTGAGAATGCAAATGGAGAAAGCATAAACAACAAAACAGAAATAACTCTCTGTATTAGTTTCCTATTGCTGCTGTAACAAACTGCTGTACATTTAGTAGCTTAAAGGGTCAAAGATGAGAAGTCTCACTGGGCTAAAGTCATGGTGTCAGGGGGGCTTCATTCCCCCTGGAGGCTCTAGAGGAGAATTTGTTTCCTTGCCCTTTTCAGCTTCTAGAGGTCACCTGCATTCCTTGGCTCATGGTCACTTCCTCCATTTTCAAAGCCAGCAGAACCCTTGTGATTACATTGTCCACCTGCATAATCCAAGAGTATCTTCCCATCTGAAGATTACTAAGTTAATTACATACACATGTTACCATGTGTGGTAACCTTCACCAGCTTCAGAAATTAGGACATGAACATCTTTGCAGGGCCATTACTCTATCATACCCTCAATCCTTTAACCCAGAAATAATGACTTGTAACATCTTAGTGTGTTTCTTTAGGTTCTTTTTGCTCTGCATATATGTTCTTTCTTTTTATAAAATTGTTATCATATTACATATATTGTTTTAGAATATGTATTTTACCATTCCACTGTTCTATGTAGAGTTTCTTGTTAAATATTATTCGAAACTTTAGTTTTACTGTTTTCATAGCACTTGATTCTATTCATCTATCATAATTTGCTTAACAAATTCTCTATTAGAATTTAGTCTATTTGAAGTTTTTTACTTCCCTTAATAATGTGATTAATGTATGTGTACATAAATATTTATGATTATTTCCTTGTGATATTTCTTTTCTTTAAAATAAATTTTATTTATTTATTTATTATTATTATTATTATTATTTGGTTGTGTTGGGTCTTCGTTTCTGTGTGAGGGCTTTCTCTAGTTGTGGCAAGCGGGGGCCACTCTTCATCACGGTGCACGGGCCTCTCACTGTCACGGCCTCTCTGGTTGCGGAGCACAGGCTCCAGACGCGCAGGCTCAGTAGTTGTGGCTCACGGGTCCAGTTGCTCCGCGGCATGTGGGATCTTCCCAGACCAGGGCTCGAACCCGTGTGCCCTGCATTGGCAGGCAGATTCCCAACCACTGTGCCACCAGGCGCCTCCTTGTGATATTTCTAAAAAGTGGATTCTTACTATTATTATTAAGTTTTAATACAAAAATACTATGAAAATATTATTGAAATAAATAATTTTTGAACTCAGAAGTCAAATAAGCTAACTGACTCATTTTATAGCTGATAAAACTGAAGATGATAGAAAGAAAGTGAAAAGCTCAAGGTAACATAGTAATTTAGAAAAGGAGCTAGATTTGACTATTTGAAACTTTAGTATGATGAAGAGCATTACAAATAAACTTAAAACACAAATGACAGGATTCAGTACCAACTGCAACTGTGGTAGGTGAAGAAGACAGCAAGACTGGTTGGGAGATTGGTTACATTGAAGAAATAAATAAATTGATTGAGTAAATAAGTAAATATATTGAAGATAAAGAGACTCAGGTTTCTCACTGTTAGAGAAAGTATTTATTTGTAAGTGTGGAAAAAGGGAAGTCTAGAAAGAATCTTGAAGTGTTAAATTAGAATTAGAGATATTGGTAGGAACGCATGGTTTTAAAATATATACACTGATAGATATAGAAATGGTTATAGGTGCATGCATGTGTATATATATGTATGTATATATGCTTGTGTGTATGTGTATCGTACATATATAAAACATATATTTTCTAGCTCTGTCCACTGAGAGAGGCCAGAAGCAATGACACTCCAGTAGCAATGAGAGCACTAAGAGCCCAGACCTTAATACCGTCCTCCACTGAAAGGACCCAAAGCTCTTGGGCTGATCCTAGGTCTGTCAGAGAAAATGCAAAATGAACCTGGAACATCTCATCGTGCTAGGAAGTAAGACAACGCTCAAAGAATGATGGGGACACAACAAAAGGACACAAGAGCCACACTGAAGGGTCTCCCACTAGCCAAATCTGGGACAACTTGAGCATCAAAATGATGAAAGTGTCAAAATACAACTGACTTAAGAGACTAGAACCTCACAGGTTTAAACTGGTATAAATACATACATGCCTACGTACATAAATGAAAGATGGAGAAGGAAAAACTCTTCCTTGCAGTAGATTTCCAACTAATCTATGTAGAAAGAATGATGGAAATAGAAAATTACCACTGTCATCATGGTGGCTGACTCAGGAGAAAGTTGGCAATGGATACTAAGTTTTGTGTGGAAATTTGATGAGGAATAAGACATTATTCCTTGGAACACCTTTCCACAAAATATTACTAATTAATTACAAAGGAAAAAACAGTGATTTTATGGTGGAGAAACATGGCTGGAAAAAAGAAAGAAAAGCCACAAGTGACAATCTGGAGAAGATGTTTGTAACATGTATAACAGTTAAAGAATAAGAGTTTCTTATATACAAAGAACTACAGATCAGCATTTGTATTATAGTCTAATTTAAAAGGGGCAAAAGATATGATAGGGCAATTAAGTCAAGATATATAAATAGCCAACAGATATAGTACAGACGTTCATCCTCACTAATAATCAAAGAAATACTGAGGAAAACAAGATGCCATTTTTTTCCCCTGTTAGATTGGCAAAAATGACAGGTTGATAATATGCCAATCTCTTCATTGGCACCAAAATGCATGTTAGTTAGAAGAGAAAATACAGTGTTTTCTGAAGTGATGTCACTTGCAAAATGGCAAGAATATATACCAGTGATTTTGCAAATAATCTATTACATACAGAGGGTTAATGTACTTCCCTTGCCAATGTAGAAACTCCTTTTGGTGTGCTCACTGAGAACTTCTTCTAATGTTCTACTGAAAATTGAAACACAAATGGCCATACACTCAAATATTAACAGGAAGAGACAAGGTGAAGTATTAGTATGATAAAATCAGAGAATCTTGGGTTAATATTCATTTATCTCACCCATTAACTAATCTCTGAACTCTTCTCTAAAAGCCTTAACACCACCATCTAACAGCTGCTAGAATACCTCTATTGTCCATTCATTCATTCTTTCAACAAATAATTTACTGAACATCTACTTTGTGCTGGGGCAGAGATAGTGCTGAGAATTGAATGGGGAGCAAAAAGAGACATAATATATCTCCACAGGGAGCTTATACTGTACAGGGGGAGACAGCTTTAATCAGGTAATCATGTAAATAAGTCTTAAATTGTAACAAAAGCAAGTGGTATAAAGGAGAGGTACATGATGATAGGAGAACCTAAAACAGGGGAATTTGACTTTGTCAGGAAGTTCAGGGGAGAAAGTGTGGCTGGAGCTGAAATATGATGGATGCGAAGGGGGTTAACTAGGTAAAAGAGAAGAGGCAAGAGCATTTTAGGCAGAGGGGCAGCATGTGTAAAAGCCCTGTGGCAGGAGGTAATATGATGAGTAAAGGGTTGGAAAAGAGAAAAAAGAGGGGGAGTTAGGGTGAGCAAAGTCTGTCAAGGCACATGGGACCAGCCAAGTGAAATGTGGGACCTTTGTCCCAGAAGCTGGGAACAGTAGTAAGCTCTGGGACAGGACCAGCTCTGTGTCTGGAGAAGATACCTCTCACTGCCTCGTGCAATTCTCCCTATACCAAACTTGAATAAATAAAAACCATAAGTCAACTGTCCCCATAGTTCCATCCTCCCTACTGCCCCAGGGATCACAGATTTAATCCTTGTTTCTCATGACAAGCATTTGGAGAGGGCAGCCTCTCCTGCATCTCCTCCCCTTGCTTCCTTGCCACCCAGCCCTTTTGCCAGAGGGCATTGTTCCTGTCCTCCCTCCACCCCAGGTTGATTCCTGAATGCCCTTCAGTTTGTCCTTTTCTCTTTCCATGTGTGGGCCTGAGAAAGGAATGTAAAACCAATGGAGGGCTCAGGAATGCAAATGGAAAATGATTATTGAACAAGCTGAAAACTGCTCAAAACATAAACTCTCACTTTGAAACTATTATCTGACTGAAATGGAGAATTGCAAAACTGAGAATAAGGAATACAAAACAACTAAAGTCTATTTACAATGTTGGATGGCCAGAGGGTATCAGGAGAGGGCAGGCAGGAGGTTATTCCATCCTTTAGACAGAGTTGTGGTCACCCAACACTAATACAAGAGGAACTGAACATTTTGAAAAGTAAGTCTCATGAAGTAGTAGTGAATTTAAACATTGTAATTTCTGGGGCAAAAGAGGTTAAAAATTATTTATCTATAAATATTATACATCAGAGGCACACATGTACACATGAAGAATCTCGTGAAATATTGAATAAGTAAAAGCATGTTGTAGAATAATAATACATAGGATGTTATGATCTATAAAAAGTTTTAAAAGAAACACAATTAAACCACATATTAAATATATAAATCCATTACACCTGTAATCTGCCTTCACCGATCAAAGTCATTTTAATTGTTGCTATAAAAAAAGTGCATGTCCTCCAAGCTGCACTTAGCCTCAACGATAAGATGTTTGCCTGAGATGTTTCCCAGAAACTTGGAGTCAGCTGTGTCTAGTTCAAGCTGAGCTGGTTAAGACTGGATAGGACCACTGACCCTCCAACTGGGCATGTGCGAGTGTCAGCTCAGTGACATTTTGACATCAGAAGGGCGAAAACTCCACCCTCAGATCATGCCAAGTGCCTCAATTTTTTAACACGCCTCCCATGAAGAAGCCCGTAGCTTAGTAGTAACTCCTGTGCAGAATGACAATTCCCTCACCTTTCTCTTATTTCCAATCACCTGTCCCGTCGCTCCCCAAGCCTACGACCACCTTGCTCCTTTATCCCATAAATCTCTCATGCCCCTTGAGGCAGATTTGAGACTTGTTCTCCTTTCTCCTTGCTTGGCTGCCTTGTGAATAAACCCTTTCTTTGCTGCAAACGTCAGCATTTCAGTGTTTTGGCTTGCTGCATGTCAGGCAAATGAACCTGGTTGAGTAACACATTCACATGCAGTAAAAGCATAAAGATATGAAAAGGAATAAAAGTTCCAATTGCAAGATGGTGGATGCCTCTGGGAGGAGAAAGGGCCATGCAAGGGGGATTGGCAAGGAGTACACAGGACTGGAGGTGGTCTTGGTTCATTACATTAGTATTTAGACCTTTTTGAATTTATGAAATATTTCCCAATACATTTTTTTTAAGAAGAAAAAATTGACCACCTAAGTTGCTGGTGAACTACTGACAAGAAAAGGAACAGAAACAAGAACTCTTACCTCCTTTCTCATGATTAACTTTCTATTTATGAACAGATTCTAGAAAGGTTCACTCCCTGGATGGCATAAAGCAGTCTCACAATAAGATACAGGCAGAGCATTAATGGGCAAACTGAGGCCCCATCGGAATGATTTGCAGTCATTTAAACTCCAACTGTACCGAATGAGAAGACCCTGGTGTATCGGCAGAACCAGCCCGAAACTAGCCCTATACTGTTTCTGACAAGAAACTGAGTTGTTTTTCACAGACAACAGAACAAAACCACAAGTCATACAGCCAAAGTATGCACCGAGGAGAAAATTTTGACCTCAGACAACACCCGAAAACAAAATCTCTCTTCCCGTGAAACCAAAGGACCTGGACATGACCGGAACCTGAATGCCAGAGCCCTTTCAGAAGCGAGGGGTCCGCTGTCCCCGAAGAGCCAGTGCTAAAGCCCCCTTTATCACACCTCACCATAAATGGCCAAATTCCAGCGCCCTTCAGTGAAAACCTGCCCTGCATACCAGCCGTCTTCCCCTAACTCATAAAAGCTCGACCAAACCCCAGATCCGGGAGCCACAGCTTTGAGCCTTGCCTCCTGTCTCCTTGCCAGCTGACCTCGCAAGAAAGCCTTTTCTTTTCTCAAAAGCTGGTGCCATCGTACTGTATTGGCCGCTGCACCCATCGGGCAGCAAGCCCTTTGCTTGGTAACACTGGTCCTGTATTTACAGACATAAAGCATGGCCTCACCCGAATTGGCATGGACCACGTAAATGCTGAATTTACAGTCAGCTCATCAGAAGAGCAGTGAATCTTAGAAGCTCCCTCACAGTCCCTATTGCACAGGCATGGACGTTGTGGAGTCTTTACATATTTCAGTATTTCATACGGCATCAAGTCGACTTACCTGCTGCTCCATGGTCCTTGGATCAATAAAAGTCACCAGGTTGGTGGAAAAGTAACCAATCACATTTTTCATTTTACAAGCATTTCCAATTTGAAGGCACAAAGAACTGAGAACTTGGGGATCCAATGAGGTCTGAGGCATGGTGGTCCCAGAGGAGATGAAGGGACCTTCGGCATGAAACTGGTCCCCTGTTGACAGCATTCTGATTTCTCCATTGGGTTCTATCAGCATGTCCACTGTCAGGTTGGTGACGCTCTCTGAAGGTGGGTATGCTTCGATCACGCCTCCTGGGGGGAAAAGCATGGGGTGGGTGAAAGGACGAGCTCACATGGACAGTGCCCATTAGAGTGAGGGGAAAGAGCCCAGGCTTTGGCAGAGGGACTCAGGCTCAGAGCCTGCATCTGCCATGTCTTGTGAGACTTTGAGCAAGTAGTTTCAATTCTCTGAACTTCCTTTCCCTCATTTTTAAAATGGGCATCATAAGACCTACCTCACCAGACTGTTGTGAATCTTCGTGATACTGTGTCTATCGTATTTAGCCCAATGCTTGGGGTGTAGTAGGACTCAGTGAATGGTAGTTTTGATCGTAACTAGGAAGACACTGTAAAGATCATCAGGCCTATGCCCATTCAGTACATAAACAATGAACCTGAGGACTATAGCAAATCCCTCAGGGGGAATTAACCATCCACAGTCCATAGTTTGTACCTTGATGACCACTGTGCTTTCTGTTCAACTTCACTGCTTTTTGAAATTTTGACAGGTTAGGGCTTTTATCAGGCATAAGAGAACACTGACTATTATGTCAGCCAAAGGACTACTATATATAGCTGGTTGTTTTAAAATATAGAGCCAGGAGATGCTGCCATTCTTGAAGAACAGATAAGCTTGCTCCGTGCTGATAATGGGAGCTTCATAATTTATCTTATTTTACCTTTTGCTCTGAATAACAAAAATCATAGAGGCAAATTTGATGTTCATAGCAACAAATTAGCCCTGGATAAATTTGTGGCCCAGCTCATTGGTGTCCACAAAATTCACATGTCCCTATTTTCTATTTTTAGGCCTAACTTGTAAATCCTACTGTATATATCCCTTTTATAGAAAAAAATTTAGATATTATTTGTGAAGAATTAGATAACATAATTTAAAAGTAAAAACAACTAAGTGTTCCTAGACAAGGCAGCCTCTGAAGCCTGACAATATTAAGATAAACTTGCCCTGTATTTCAGGAATTTGCTGGGAGGTGACCTCTGCCCACAAGCTTTGAACAGCATATATGGTTAAATCCTGAAATTTTAACAATTCTCAAGTGCAGCCATCTGTTACTTTATACAAAAGGCACTTTCTTTAAATGTCTATAAATGTGGTTGGAGCTGGTCCTAAAGAAAACTGAGTTTCAGAAGGAAAACTGATTTATCTTTTCGGTTGGTTTGAGATGTGCTTTTCTTTAAATGAGGTTTCCTAGTGGGTGCTGTACCCAAATACCGGTTGCCGGGGATTTAGCAAGGTAAAGGTAACAAAACAACAATGACACAATGCACAAGAAAAAGCAAAAAAACCTACTGAGTCTCTCTGATTCAGAAAACTTTGTGGCTTTAGCTATCACCTACATTTTGAAAGATGGTGCTTCAGTGAAAACACATTGTCCTTTATAGTTACAAAATTATTTTACTTCAAAGTAGCTTATTTGTATTGTCTTCTCAGCAATAGAACCACAGTTTTTTCACTGTTAATTTTTTTCCTTTCGAAGCAATTAATTCCTCTTTTAAAAATGTATTGCCTTTGATATAATCCTATGACAATGTAGAAATCAAATCTGTAGCACACTTTGTGACCATAAGCACACTTCAGAGAGTAGAAATGAAATGAAACAGGCAATGGGGAAGATGGCAGGAGATGGTGGCCTAAGGGTCAGGAAAACCTGGGGGAAGGCCTCTTTCAGTCAGTGAGCATTTTATGCAGGGCCTGCTGTAGGCACTGGGCTCAGAGCCTGGCAGAGGTTTGAAAACACATGACTTACCAGAACTGGATTTTTGAGACATGCTAAAATTGTAGGATCTAACTGTGTTCCCATTCACCACAAATTGTTGTGTGATTTTGTAGTCACTTCCTAGCTTTAAGCCTCTTTCTTTGTCTGTAAAATTGGCTCAATAAAGCTTGTTCTGCCTCCCGTAAATAAACACTGTGATTACAACATGGCTGAGAGAGAGGAAGAAAGGATAGAGATGAAGGAGGTTGAGGCAAAGCCTAAGCTTGTGGTTATACAGCTCAGGTGAGACAGTGGCTGGGAAAACCCTTTCTAATCTACAAAGCTCACATGAAAATAATAGATTAGAGGAAGGTTTGCAGACTGACCTTAGAAGATCTGGAAACTTCCTAACGTCCTGTATGGACCTGAGATCTTCGTGGTCTTCCCCTCCTAACTTAAAAAAATCCTTTATTCTTAGCCATTTTTTATTATATGTACCTTATTTTCTTCCATTAACGCACGGGGTTGACTCTTTCAGCTTTACTTTTCTGGCAGTGGGTGCATGTGGAGATTTGTAGAATCACAGAAATTTAGATTTGAGAGGACACTAGAGACCGTGTAGTATAACTGCCCCCCGCTTCTCCCTGCACCAGTGAAGAATCCTTTTTCAGCATTCTTGTTAGATGGTGGGCCATCCGACGCCTTGCTTAAATAATTCATTAACAGAGTGTTTACTATGCCCTTCCACCCCACTCTGCCTTGCAGTGTATTCCAACGCCCAACAGATCTGTCCTTTCCCATGTGATCTCATACCCTGAGCTAAGAGGTATTCCTTGGTAAATATACCCATTGGCTCTGGCCAAGACTCCTGGAGCAGCACAGGGGTAGCCTTTTATTGGCTCTGCTACGTAATCACAGAGGGATTCGGGGTGAGTTACTTAATCTTTTGTACCTCAGTTTCCTCCTCTATAAAGCAAGGGTGATAATGGTACCCACCTCATAGGCCTGTTGGGAGGATCAAAGAAATTAATATAGGTGTACTTAGAATAGAGTCTAGCACATAGTAAGCACAGACTCTGGTTGTTATGTTATCTTCACTGTGCTATTCTCACCACTGGCTTGTTGCTGCTGCTGTTGTTAGCATCTGATATAATATTATTATACTACTATTATATATTCATGTTAATATATTATCATCGTTTGACAGTGGTGAAGAGTGGAAAGATATCTTCTGTGGTCTGTATCCTAGCCTTCTCTTATAATTCACGTGGGTAAGCATATAGGAATATCTGCCTTACACTGTAACCTTCTAGAGAGTGAGGGGGCAATGTGTGGCTGTGCCTCGGTGTAGCACTCCCACAGGACCTCTACAACTGGGGATAAGCAGCATTTGCTCCATTCATTCCCTCATCCACTCACCTCCTAATGTCATTGGAAAACTGAAGAGAAGTCAAGAGGAGGATGATGAAAGAAACAGAGGCTGGCTTTGCTCCAGGACTGTAGAGGATCTTATTTACAAAGTCTACCTTCAAAACTGGAAGTGAGACCATTTCTGCTCTCCTAGAAAATGGAAGGAGAAACTAACATTTCTTAAAGACTTATTTTGAGTCAGGCTCCATGGTAGAAACTTTCATATCTGTATTTCATTGAATCCTCCCAACAACCCTGTAAAGTAGGTGAGGAAACTGGGCCTCTGAGGGTTTAAGAAGCTACGTCAGGTCAAGGATGAGATCCAAGCCCAGGTCATCTGATTCCAAAGCCTACTTCTCAGGAGAAGTCTGTGGTGCAAAAATATGGTCAGAATCTTGAGCTATGCATGGCACGCTTGGTATGCTCAGTTCCTGCTTACTTAAGAGGCTGAGTGCAAGATAAATATTTAGGCAAAGTTTAAAAGAGAAAGAAAATCTGCTTGTAGGAGCACTTTTCTAAACCAACACAAGAGTTGCAAGGTATTCAAATTGGCCCCAGGTTGACCCAAAACTAGAATTCAAGGTTGTGCAGACTAATCCTCAATAGAAGCTTTGCAGTCTTATTTACCTTGACTGAGAAATGTTTGGAGGAATTTCCTCCATGTCGGGAACCGTTTCTCATTGACTGGCTGTGCGTGCTGTGCTAAAACGCCCGCCAGCTCCTCGGAGATCTTCACCAAAGCTGGCTCCTGCAGAAACAAATTAAATAGAACCACAAGCAATTTTACTACAGAAATGAAAACTGCTTGTGGAGTGATTAAAAACCAGGCCTCCAACAGGCAAAAAAAATGTGGTTACTGTTTACCCAGAGTCAGAAAGCCATTTTGAAAATATTCTCTATTTTTCCAGCCATTTCAATTTTCATATTTCAAAGTGACTTGGCCCCTAAATATTGCTGCTAATCGTGCCTCTTGTCTCCAAAAGGCAGCCTTCTGTCTGGGCATCAGGTAACCCCAGTTTCAGACCCACAGCAGCCTGACCAATGGCATGTCCTCGGGCACTGTGCCTCCCTACTCTGGGCCTCAGTTTCCCATTGTGTAAAAGGTGGGGTTCACTACCTTCTCCCTAAGGTCCTTCAGACTGGAATTTTCTTTTTCATTAAAAAAGATTTTATTGATGTATAGTTGATTTACAATGTGTTAATTTCTTCTGTAGAGCAAAGTGACTCAGTTATACATGTATTTATATTCTTTTCCATTATGGTTTGTCACAGGATATTGAATATAGTTCCCTGTGCTCTACAGTAGGACCTTGTTGTTTATTCATGCTATATATTATAGTTTGCCTCTGCTCCTCCTAAATTCCCATTCCTTCCCTTCCCTACCCACCCTCCCCCTTGGCAACCCAGATGGGAATGTTTTTTATCTTATGACCCTAACAGAGCTGATCTTGGGAGAGATCATGGACTTGGCAGGGTCTTTCTTGGGCACCTTCATCTCTTTAAGCCGTGCCCATTCCCCCTGGTTGGGGGGCCTCCATGTAACTCTGGTATCAAAGCCTTAAACCGTGGCTGACCCTGTAGAGGTGGGATTTTAGGAGGGGGCAGGTTGGAAGAGGGAGGTGGGGAGGGGGGCTGGCCTCAGTCACCTGATGTACCCCACTAGGTCATAGCCTCATCTGCCTAGATGTGAGGCTGGCCCCACGTCATTGTACAACAACCCCAAACTACAGAGCATCCTGTCAAAATGAAAACAGTAGGAAACCCTCTGATGAATAAGAAACCTGGCTTTTTGACATGAAAAGACTCGGTTTGTCGGGACATTTTGTTTTTTGTTTTTTTTTTGGAAAGTCTTAGACTATCTAAAATTTTTTAGATAGAAGCCACCTCTTCAGATATCTTTTCTCTCAGTAGAAGAGCAGGGCACTAGACACAAAACATTTGATGGGCAGGATTCATATTCAAAATATGGGACATTGACAAGAAAAACTCAGGCTTGCTTTGCGTTGCTGGGGAACTTTCTAATCTGTGAGTGAACATCAGTATTTGGAAGAATCAGAAAAGAATCAGCTTTGGCGAATGGGGCAGGAAGGCATCTTAGAAATCATCTGTACAGCCTTTTTTTTTTTTTAATTAAGGTATGTACAGTTTTTTGTTTTTGTTTTTTAATTTATTTATTTATGGCTGTGTTAGGTCTTCGTTTCTGTGCGAGGGCTTTCTCTAGTTGTGGCAAGCGGGGGCCACTCTTCATCGCGGTGCGTGGGCCTCTCACTATCGCGGCCTCTCTTGTTGCGGAGCACAGGCTCCAGACGCGCAGGCTCAGCAGCTGTGGCTCACGAGCCCAGTTGCTCCGTGGCATGTGGGATCTTCCCAGACCAGGGCTCGAACCCATGTCCCCTGCATTGGCAGGCAGATTCTCAACCACTGCGCCACCAGGGAAGCCCTGTACGGCCATTTATTTTCAATTTCCCTGCCTTTAAAAAGTGATTGTCCTCCCCCCTCCCCCAGCTCCTTGGAACATCTGATTCATTCTGGGTCCCGTGCCCTCTGAAAATCTACAGTAGAAGACAAATAAATATCTGAGAGTACACTCTAGGCAGGTCCCAGTAACCTGAATAATTTCTGAAATATCCAGAAAATCCTGGTGGGAGAGTCTCATTAGTTAGCTTAGTAAGTGCT
Source organism: Balaenoptera acutorostrata (assembly GCF_949987535.1). Taxonomy (NCBI): domain Eukaryota; kingdom Metazoa; phylum Chordata; class Mammalia; order Artiodactyla; family Balaenopteridae; genus Balaenoptera; species Balaenoptera acutorostrata. The sequence continues at coordinate 70,050,694 of NC_080066.1, forward strand.
TGACGTACAAAACAAAAATGCCATGAGGAAGGGAGAGTGCCGGCCACCGCCCACCCTTGTTCAGGATGGCTCTCTGCACAATTGGGGGTCGTGAAGAAGGGCAGGGGAAGCCAGCTTACACAAGGAGCCTCTGCCTTGGGAGTTAGAGGCAGGGAAGTTGCTGTCAAAGCCCGAGCACTTCGTATGCTGCACAGTTTACATCTTCTCTGCTCTTTACTGTACATTACTTCATCTCCCCGAAGCCCTGCATCTAAACCATAAACAAGCACACAAAACACGCAGTTCCAACAACCTGGACCCCCCTCTTGGTTCCTTCTTTGAGCACTGTCCTCCACACCCATCTTTCTTTTTGTTTTACACTTGTTTCAGTTAAAACCATCCTACTCTATCGAAAAAGACCAATTGTCTGTGATTCATGCAGTGCCCCAAAGCTGGGACGATGGAGCACGTCTGTAGGTTCCCACCCTGCTTGGGAAACTAAATGTCAAGGAAGGAACCCATGCAGGGCAGGCCCTCTACCAGGACAGTGGAGACTTCCTTTTTGTTCTGCCCTGATTAAAGGGCCCTTTCTGCCCTGTGTCTGAAAGGTGTTGAACCATCTATCCAGTGATCTGCTATCTGCTATCACATCAAGTCAGTTCAAGAGAAGTAATTCATTTATTCATTCATTCATGCAAAAAATGACAGGTACTTAGAGGAGTCAGAATCACTGAGACAGACAGTGGAATGGTAGTTGTCAGGGGGAGGGGGAATGGGGAGTTAGTGTTTAATGGGTACAGAGTTTCAGTTTTATAAGATGAAAAGAGTTATGGAGATGGATGGTGGTGATGGTTGCACAACATTATGAGTGTATTTAATACCTTTGAACTGTAGACTTAAAAATGGTTAAGATGGTAAATTTTATGTTATGGGTATTTTACCACAATAAAAAAAATTGAGGAAAAAAATTACAGAATGTCAGGCCTAACTGAACTAAGGAAAAAGAGTGTTTATGTGTTGGGGTGTGGGGAGACTAGAGATGGAGGTGAGATAATGAAGGAGTATGTGAAAGCTTTGCCACCTAAGTCTTGAAACTAGATCTCTATCTGTTTAAGGATTAAGGCAAAACTCCTCAGTACGACACACAAAGGCCCTCTGTGACCTGGCCTCTGATTCCTAATGTAGCCTCACTTCTCTCCTTTCTGGCTTTCAGTCTCACCCCAAACTGCCCTGGCTCAATGTCTTTTCTCCGCCTTCCTTCCTCCCCTTCCTCACCTAGCTGACTGCTCCTCACCCTCTCTGAGTTAGTTCCAGTCATACCTCCCCCAGGAAGCCTTCTCTGCCATCCCTGTGGGGTATCCTTTCCCCATGCTCTCCAGCTCCCCGGGGGCTCCTTAATGGCGTGGTCAGTGGCTTTGAGGTCAAGCTCCCCAGAGCTCGGTACAGGGAACACTCAATATTTGTGGACTGAGTCGTGGCGGTGATAAACACAGGGACCCAGCCCCAAAGAGCTGAAGTTACAGAAAAAGGGAAAATGTGAAACCTCGCAACAGGTTCCCTCCTTGCTGCCCAGGGACCACCTGGGGGGATGACTACTTAAGAAGCACCAATTCTTCCTGGGTGGATTTTATGAGATTCCCGGCCTCTGAGGGGCACTGGAAAGACAAATGAGGTGACATTTATGAAGTGTCACCTCCAATGCAACATGCTATGTGAGGGCCAATAATTAACTTGTGAGGCTGTAGCTTGCAAGAGGCATCTGGACACTGTGTCAGGCTGCCCTCACTGCCTCTGCTTACAAAGCCAGCCATTCTGCCTTGATCTACAGCGTTTGCGCTGTGTACAAAGCCATAGCAAGGGGGTAAATTTCCTAGAGGAAAGTCTGCTGTGGAAATTGTGTCCCATCATGAGAAGTACAGGGCCGAAGGCACTGGCAGGGTGACATTCGATAGGGGATGCTGGGGCACACAGAGGCAGCTTGGGGCCACGAGGAACTCTCTAAGAAAAAGATATGCAGAGGAATAATGGGGTGGGAGGTATTAACTGTTCAATTTATTTCTTTATTTTGAAAGCATCTGATAGGAAATAGAAGGATTATACTAAGAATGGCCTTAGTTCCAATGAAGAGACATCAGATGCAAGTTCTCAGCTTGGGGGGAGTTTCTGTTCTCTAGTGTTTATCATTTTGCATAGTTCAAACACAATTACCAGAACTTGAAGGGCAGATGCTGATAAGGGAAGATCTGTAGCTATTTGGGCTTATTCTGTTCAGAGTAAACTTAAATACACACTGATAAACACAGACACAGATGTACAAAACTGTGACACACAAACCCCCAAATTCATGTGAGTCATCAGAACAGTATTCATAAAATACTTTCTCTTGTCACAGCAGGCTCACATTCATTATCTCCTTTGGTCCTGACACCAACACTCTTGAGGTGGGCCAGCACAGGATTATTTCCCCTGCTCTACAAATGGGAAGTAGAGGCCCCTGGAGTGAGGCGGCTTGTGTAAGGTCACTGGCTGAGTTGTCAGATTCTGTTATTGGGTGATTTTCAACACGTGACTGAAGACAGAAAACAACAGAGTTGGGGAAACCATTGCTAGTTTGCCTTCTTCCCCACTGCTTTTCACCCTTGCAAAGTGTGTGTGTGTGTGTGTGTGTGTGTGTGTGTGTGTAGAATATCTGTTACAAGCCAGCAACTGGGGCACACATTCTCTATCTTACATACTTATGAAATGAGTAGTTCAATGAGGCACATCAAGGTGATAGACTACTGGTTAGTGTTTCAGAGAGTTTATCATTCACATGGAGCAGATCGTTTAGAGCTAACAACTCTGGAGGTGTGGAAAGGAAAGCTTAGACCTCATGGGTGATAAACAAATGTTAGAAAAATACCCTTCACTTCTTGAAAAAAATCAATTCCAGATCTTCATTCCATTATGATTGCACTGGCTCTGGCAATGCACATTAGCTGCTGGCCTTTGTGGAGCTAATAGCTCTGGAGCAATTCCCATCCAGGAGGAACCTGAGCCGCATCTGTGCCACTGCATAGCCTTGTCACCCTGTATCCATATTTACCCCTCAGAGTGCATCAGTGATAGTCATGACCTTGGAGTGTTCCAAGATAACTGCAGGGCCTCCATCAGCCTGACCAATGCATCCTAGAGATTCTTGTCTATCAAGCATGGACCTTGCCTCTCAGCTCTCTCTCTTTTTTCTATCAAGAAAGTATAAATTTGAAGGAAGAGGTATTTGACTGAAAGAAATTCAGGATATCTCAGGAGACGCTGCTAGCATATCCAATTTAATATTGCCCTCAATGACTAAAGCTACTTCAAGCTCCAGAGAGTTAACTTTCCCAAGTAAATTCTAAGTGTGTGTGTGTGTGTGTGTGAGTATGAGTGTGTGTGTGTGTGTGTGTGTGTGTGTGTGTGTTGGGGACGATGAGCAAGGAGGAAGAAAGAAGACAAATTAGAATGCTCTAAATGTCAATCTCACCAATACTCCTTTTATTTCAGAAGCTTCTTTGCTGGATCGGCAGTGGTGAATTAAGTAAAATAACTTCTCGGCTAATCACCTCCCATCTCTCACATCAGACATTGGTGGTGTTCAAAAGAGAAACCAAGGGACCTACCTAGATGATTCTGCTTTATAGAGCCTTCTGATATCCCTAAATGGAGGAATAGGGCCAAAAGGGCAAGACAATCACTTGAAAAACTAAGCAAGAATGTCAGTGTTGAAAGAGGCCATCTGGAACATCTAAGACAAATGCCTCGTGTAACAGAAGAGGGGATGGCGCTTCTACACTCATACAGCGAGACCACAGGAGCTCTCTGGCTGCCTCTGGCTCTGGGGTGAGTGGTTTCCACCACCCCTGCTGCCTCTTTCAAAGGGAGAGTGTGGGTTCCATGAAAGGTGCTCAGGATTTGAAAGGCTAGCGGCACAGAGATGGAGAGAAGGGAAGGGTTCCTAATTTGAGTGTGAATTTAGGAAGGTTACTTCGCTTGCACAGGACACTTTTTACCACTATAGTTATTTTGTAGGTAAAACAATAGCTCTCTCTTATTGAAAGCTTACCATGTGGTAGGTCTGTGCCAGGGATTTTATATTTATTATCTCAAAGCCAGTCTCTGAAGTAGTCATTATCATCTCCATTTCATGTCACACACCCACGAAGTAGCAAACTGGGATTCAAATCTAGTTGCTACCAGTATGCCATAGTGTGATGAGATCTGGGTCTGTAACTGCCATCAGTGGGCATTGATGGTCCAGCTGGGTCAGATTTAGATCATCCACATGTGATGCTAAGTCTGTGCTGTCCAATTTATGACAAATGGTAGAATGGACATCTGTTGTTGGCTGCCTAGCATCTTTGTCCCCTCGTTCCAGGTAATGATATCCCCAACTTCCTTTCAGGAACTGTCCCTACCCCATTCTTAGCTATGCAAGAATTGAGAGTGACTCCACGCTCAGCTCCAGGGATGGGCCCCTGGTTAGCAAAGCCATACCCTGGCCACAGTGATTGGTTCAGGAGGGGCAGTTAGGCCAATCAAGTGTTAGGAAACACTTGCTGGGGCCTTCTGAGAAAGAAGCTTTTATGCTCTTCTGAGAATGCTGCCTGGTGAGATGTTCTCTCTTCCTATTACCTTGACCGGGGACAAGCTCTAGGAGCTACTTGACTAAGGACAAGCTCCAGGAGCCACTGGCAGCCATCTAGCGACCCTGGGGACAGCCAGCCTTAGGATGGAGCAGACATTATGCACAGTACGGAGGAGTGATGGAAAGTAACTGGGTCCTTAGTGATACTGAGCCACTGGATTAAGCCTTGTCTGATGCCAGAGCCAATCTCTGGATTTTCACTTAGTTGAGATAATAAATTCTCTTTATTTTTTATTTTTATTTTTAAAAATTCTCTTTATTTTTAAAGTCATTTGGAGTTGGATTTTCTGTTATTGAATATTAAACATTTTAAACTGATACAAAGGGGTGGGCCAAACCGTGTATCCACAATCCATGCTGGATGCTTAAGCCAGCAAATGCTCTGATCACTCTATGCATTGGTTACTCTCATTCTGCAGTCAGTAGTGAGGTTTTCAGTCATTCCTTTCCATTAAAATCATTAGCAATCGTCCCTCTTTAGAGTGCAAAATTAGGCTGAGAGGATGAAGAAAAAATGAAAATGTCTTGAGCAAGTCATAAACTACTTCCCACACCTACTTAAAGTTTAAGGACTACCTTAATACTCCATATTTAATTGTTAATTGAGAGTTTAAAAATCAAAAATGCCAACTTTGCCTTCGATGAGATGGAAAATTATGCTGCTGTAGAAGGTAACATAATGTAAAACAGCCAACATTACCAAGGCACACAAATGCTTTTGGTATGTAAAATTGCTTTGTAAAATATTTGCTCCATCTGCTGAAAGCGGCAAAGACAATTTTCCCTTGATAGCTAACGGCCCATCTTGGCTGTGTGGCAAGTGATTCGCTGCGGTGGCGGCTCTCATTAAACAGAATGGTGAAAATGCGGTATATAATTCCATACTTATGTAGCATTATCCACTCGCTGCTTCTCGAGAAGTCTGTCCCTCATTATCCAGGCCTCCACCTTGCACCAACATGCAGGCCTAGCAGTTGATTTGACTCGAGAAGCGTTTTGTCCAACTGAGGCACATATGTTGCACCTCCATTCCAAAGCTCAGCACAACTGCTTCGCCCCGACCAGAAACGCTAGAGAGGTTCATTCCCTTTCAGCTTTCCAGCTCTTCAACTGCTGTTTCTTTTTTCCCCTCTCCACAGGGGGCCATGATTTTCTTTCTAGGCTCACCCTGTCGCACTGCATGCTGGGGGTTTCAATAGATAAAGATTAAGCATTTCTTGAAATTCTTACTTGAACTTTGCACATACACAAAAGCAGGAAAAATTTTTCCCATGGGCCAGAGTGGCCACCATAAAAGCCCGACAGGCACTGCCCTTGGTTCATGGTGTATGTGGTCATCTGTGATCGCTCTCTTTAAAGGAGTTGTTTACACTGTACTCTGAATTACTTCAACATCTGCTAAAGGAACAATTAAAAATAAATAATACAGGGTGGTTTAAAAAAAGAAGAATATGTTCATGTTTTGGGAATAAAAAGTAGTTACAGCAGCAAGTGGTAGATTTTTTTTAAGATATTTTTAATGTTGGACAATGGGTTTAAAGGCAATTATATTAAGTATGAGTGACATCAAGTAAAAACATATGACTGTTTTAGAGATTACACAATATTTTAAAGCAGAAACCACGCAGTTTAAAAATCAACCGTAAATGGTAGTGGCCATAATTATTATTATTGACAATAGGTTTCTTTCTTTCCAGTTAGAGAAATATCGCTGGTTGAGAAAACTGCATATGCTGAAAAAGCTCTTTAGTTGAAAATTAAAAACAAAAGAAAACACATGTGCCCTTTGGACTTGATTTTTCATTCAAGTAGTGGGGAGCGGGGTGAATTTGTCGACTGAAATGGGAGACTATCGGGAGGATTTATATTTTAATTTTATACAAAATAAATGGGCAAGCATCTGCCTTTCTTAATCGGAGTCTGTACCTTCTTTGATATTTCCACGTGTACAGAGGTATTGAGGCAGATGTGATAGCATTATATATTTAGTATTGTTTTTTCTACAGACCATGCTTATTAAAATACCAGGGTAATAAATCAGTGAATTCCAAAAGTGAGGATTTTTTGTTTGCTCTGGCACAATTACACGAAAGTCTGGGTCTTCTCAAGGGCATCCCTCTCTCACCGAGGGGCTTGGAGGACAGACGACCAGAAGCAAATGGCGCAGTGGCCGGCAGAGGAGAGTAAAACCCACTCTGAATCTGTTCCAAATATCCGTGCCTGCTCTGTGGCTTGAAGCAGATATTTCCAAAAGAACTCCAATGGGGACTTCCTGTATGTGAAAACATAACCAATTCTTGTTCCTCTCATCTTTTGCTTTATTCCTTCCTTCCACGCTGTTATCGTGAAAACTGGTAGTTAAATTCAATTGATTCAAAATATTCTGGATCCATATGGCCGCCAACCCTGGAGCTGAGGCGATAGCGCCTCACTGCTGTTCTCAAGCATTTGCCTCTCCCCTAGTCCCCAGATGGTGGGAGTAACATTTAAACCTCCTTTTCTCTGCCTTGTACAATAGACCTTGGCACCATTTCAACTGTTTACTCCGGTAATTAACAGCTCTGATACCACAACAATTACAACTCCTATACTCTCACCACAATAATGCTATGAATTAGTGAGAGCTAATGGCTGGAAGGTAGAGCGTTTCCAGACTGTGAGATCTGTGCATTTTTAGAATAAAATAAAAGGTACAAACAGCATGCTTGCAGTAGACAATGATTACCTAGTAATTAGTTTACACAAAGCTTCCTATTTAATGGCAAAACGCTGTAATTAACGTGTGACAGAAAATCAAAGGGTACTTTGTAAGCATATGAAAAATTAACACTGCAGGCCCATAGCTTTATGTACTGATTAGAAGCATATTAAATCAATAGGACACACAAACCAACAGCTTGTATAGCTGATTATTATAGGTCCTCAGAAGGGGGACCCAGCTTTCATTTAACTTGGGGAGGCAATTTTCCTTCTCCTGTCATCTTCCTCAGGCACAGAGAAGCACCTCACACCCAACCCTGGCAGCTTCATGAAAACAGCCATTGAACTGGAAGAAAACATTCTAAGTCATTTTCAGAGATAAGGAAAAATATGTAAATGACTAAGACTTTCCAATGATTGCGGTGACGTGCTGCTACACTAATTAGAAAAGACACCAACTGGAACCAGAAAATGAAGCAACCGGGTCTCAATCTCGTGGTCAGAAAAATCTCTACTTTATCAGGTCAATGCCTCTTTATACGACATGTAGGAAGTTTAAATAACTGGAATTATTTTCTGTTTTCAAATTATAAGAAAGCAGGCTGCTGTCAAGGTTTATTCTTTTAAAGGCATTATCTGGGTAAATCATTCGGTAGGCAAAACTTGGTCAACATTCTGTATCCGCAACAGCCACAATCCTACGTAATGATAATTGATGCATAGAACAATGTTCTGGAAGCCTACAAGACGCTACAGGACCTTCTGAATCACCATAAAAAGATTAAATTGTATGTACTTGTTCAATATTACCTACAATTTAATTGTAATGCAATTCTATGGTAATATTAATAACAAGTAGCATTTCTTGAAGTCTTATGTGCTAAGTACATTGGTAGCCAATCCACAAAGGTTATCTCAATTTATTCTCACTACCTCCCCAGGAGACAGGTACTAATATTATTTCTCTTTACCGTTGAAGCGATAGAGACCTGGAGAGCTGAAGTGATTTGCCCATGGTTCCCCCCGAGTAACCTCCGTGTGCCTAGGCTGTGGAACCCACGAAGCCAGGCCACCTCCTACTTATCCTGAATGTTCAATTATTCATACTAGCCTATTCCAAACCTCATTTTGCTTCAAAGGAAGTTTACATGTCAATCTGGAACAGGAGACTAAAAACAAACAAACAAAATATGTGGTTGCTTATCCAAAAAACAGGGTTTTAAAAACTCACCATATTTTTAATGCTATGTCTGATTGTGAAGATAGGCTACTTACTCTAAGCTCTGTGAGAATTTACAGGTTCACTAAAATGATCTTGTTAGTGTACTAAGTTGAGAAAGGCACTGAAAATTTGTCACCCCCATGAACGATCAAAGGGTGATATCTAAAACTCACTCTCCTCACCCATGCACATAAGTAGGTACGTGAGGCAGTTAGGTTGCAAAGCCGAATCCTACAGACCCCCCAACAGGGCCTCTTCTCTGAAACTATGAGGTGTGTGTACCGATGGCCCTCTTACATCTCAGCCTGCTGACAACAGGACAGCAGCTCTCCTGTCAGACAGGAAAGGGAAGAAATTTGAGAGCAATAGCTGTGGGATGTTTGTGTTTCCCACAAGTCTCTGTAGAAAGCAGACAATCTGCCACAAGGGCAGCAGGCCACAACGGCAGGGACCTGAGGGAGAACACTACTCTAAGGCTTTCAAACAATGGGTCTTTTCTAGATGGATTCAGCTCAGTGTGGCAAGGGCCCGGGGCCTGGAGGAGTGGACGTGTGTTCCAAACTAGGTGCGGATCATTTACTAGCTGTGTGAACTTGGGCAAGTCACTGCACTTCCCAAGCATCAATTTCTCCATCTGTAAACAGAGTGACAATACCTTCCGTATCAAAGTGGTGTGGAAGTAAATGAGTAAAAACTTCCGTTTTTTTCTGAGATTGAATGAGTCAATTCACATAAAGTGCTGAAATGCCAGGACTCCCATGGATACCAAAATCCAAGAATCCTCAAGTCCCATGTATAAAATGGCATTGCACAGTTGCCCTCCGTATCTGCGGGTTCCACATCAACCAACCGTGGATCAAATATGCAATGGTACAATTCTATTATTATTATTACTAAGAAATATGGGGTAATGTCAAGACCTTATAGTGTATTCATGGGTCTACGAAATGCTAAATCTCATGTCTAGGCCAGTATTCTGGGAACTACTCTTCTAAAGCAGTGTCACCAGGCCTCACTACCGCCAAGCCAATCATCTAGGAGTGAGGGAGGGAAATTTTACCCTTTAAAAAAGAAAGAAAGAAAAAGGCACAAGAAGGACTAGTACCACAACAAATGTCTACCTGGGTCTCCCTACACTGTCTTAGGTGAGAGTATCCAGGAAGGTTTTTCCCCTACAGCTGTGTCTTTGCGTAAGCCTTTATTCCTACTAAATGAAATCCCCCCGACTGGGGAGTGGGGACTTTGGAGCATGCACACGTGTGTAGATTCATTGAACCTTAACAAGCATTGAGTACTTAAGTGAGTGAGTTTACTGGAACCTGTTGGCGGAAGTAGGTTTTGTTAGCTGGTAGGATGAAGAGAGTAAGGTTGGTACCAAGCCACCATGAAAAAAATGAGAGTTGTGCTGTTTTCATTGTGGCCATCATGTAACATTCTGCTTTTGCTAAAATCACCTACATGTCAACACTGATTTTTTAAATGTGACTTCAGTGTTTTAGCATTTGTTGATTCCATGACTTTGTTTCAAGTCTCAACTGCAACCAGATAACTCTCGTTCTCAATTAGATAGGTAGAAAAAAAGATGATCTTTATATTAGATCCTTGAGTCTACACTGAATCATGCCTACATCTAAAACCAATATTTGCATAAGATGCAAGAGCCTCTCAAAATAGTTCAAACTCCCATAAACAGCACTGTTTTTAATCTGTTCCCTACAACATACCAATGAGAAAAATCATGGTATCATGTCATAAACTGCTATGCAAATGATGCTATTTGTAAGTATTAACATAGTTTAGTGCTTACAGTCATATTCTCATTTCTAATAATTCTCCCAGAATGGAGTCTTTCTCTGGACTGTTAGCCTGCAGGATAGTCTTTCATCAAGAAGCTGAAATTTTTAATAACCTGCCAGCGTATGTTTTGTATGTGCCAGGCTAGGCTTGATGACACAACATCTTCATTATCAAAAGAAACAGGTCTACAAACTGTAATAGGACATTAAAACATGCCTGTGCTCATAAAGTCATGTTTTGATGTCTAAATGTGCACCATTATGATGGTCTTCTGGATCAAAGGATAATTCTAATCCTAAATTTTCAATAGTTACACTCAGTGGAGATTGTGTTTCACTTCTACTCTGAATGTGATTTCACTTTGAAGGCAAAAGAATGTCAAAAGTCTCCTACAAAAAAAAAAAAAAAAGCTCTTCAGAACTACTTTATTTTTTATTTTTATTTTTGGCTTCTAACCACACCCTGGCCAAGCACAGGTCTCAGAGTGTAAAAAGATTTCATAATCATGATTTTTCCCTTGTTAAGTTAAAAAAAAAGATTTAGACAGATTATTAATTATTCAAAAGTGTCACATTTGACAACATTAACAATAATGCCAAATGTATTTGGTGACCATTTAAAACGGTATTGTTTAAAATAATTGAAATTAAATAATATATATTCAGGTTTCTAAATGCAATTCAGCCAAATGCTAATATTTTAAATATTTTTAAAACTTAAAGTCAAACATTTCAAATTTATCATAGTCTAGTGTCAGGAGAATTTTATGAAAATTGGTTTGAAATTTTGAGACCAGCAAGTACTTTGTACACTAACATTTCAGTCTTTTAGATTAAAAAAGTCATACTTTTCATGGTTTAATCTCAACAGTTTTGCTTAAACATTTTTTTTATATAAGATGAAACAAAATCTAGTCCAAGGAGAACACAAGAGAAACCTCTATGGGCCTCAAAATTAAATACATTTTCCCTGTTTTATTTTTTTCTAGAAGAGTAATTCACTTTGGTATCCTTTAAATAATACGTAAAAAGCTGGCCATGACAGGTACTGCATTTAGTCCATTCACTGATGGAGGGGGAAGAAAAGCCCAGAATAGATCATGAGGAGAACAGTAACATTTATCAAAGGGAACTCTCTCTTCTGACTATTCTCTAGATTTATTCATCATTTCACTTTCACAAGAATAATGGGGTTCTCTCTTGTGTGCCCCTCCCTTTCTATCACTTGTGTCTTGATTCATATACTCGTATAGTGGGATGCTCAAAGCAGATGCAAATCACTGCAGAGCCCACTACTACAGACATCGGTGGGGAAGGAATCAGTTAAGGGAATTTGCGTCTGAATTTTCCTCATCAGTTATGCTTTCACCAGTAGCTCAGCCAAAACAGAGAGAGAAGAGAGAAGAGAGAAGAGAAGCCAGGCAAGTCGAGGTCTCTGGATGCAAAATGACGCAACTTTTAGAATGGTGGGGATAATTCATATATGAGGCCATATAAAATTAATTATTAAGCAAGTTTGAAACAGACTAAGAAGTTGTACAATTCATCCTTCTATCAATATGTGTGGAAAAATCTATACATGTCACTCATATGCTAAGAGTTTTTACCTATTCAGTTCTTGCCGGGAGATTTTCTTGCTGGAATGTATTATTTTCTCAACATCTCACAGGCACCAGCAGTTACATAAATTTCCTTGAATTGTCTTCAAAAACATATGACTGCTGACAGAATGCTATTATACATTAGCTTCCAGGTGACAAGCATTCACTAATAGAATTTCTCTCTCATAATAAAATACAACTAGCTTAATAACAACACTTGTTAGAAGCATATGATCAAGACCCACTTACAGCAAATGATTAGATTTGTAATGTTATTTGAATATGGTAAAAACATTACTTCCTAATTATCATAATCAATTTGAGGACTTTTAGGGCTCCAAGAAGGAACATTTAAAATAACCTAATCAACCTCATTCACTTTGTATATAAGAACTAAGGCCAAAGAAAGTAAAAAACCTGCCTAAGGTCTCACTGCTGGTAGGTAACGTAGCTGAGTCTAGAAGAAAGTGCCTTATCTTCTAGCTGAGCCTTTTGCTTTATCTCCTATCTGTTCACAGACACTTCGGGTTTAAGTCACCATCGAACACTCACTTGTGCCCATTTCTTGCTCCAGTCTTCACGGCTGTATCTGTGACTCTCCTTTAGGACCCACTTGTAGCACTTTAGGTGGGAAGGAATGTCACAAAATGCAGTCCCATTTCCTCCAAACTCATAGTCCATTTTAAAGAGCCAGCGTTGGATTTCCAGGTGATCAATGACCAGCTGACTCACCTGTTCTATGATCTGTGGGGCCAAAAACACAGCAACATTTAGTTTCCTGGATTCCTTCGTATCGTGTTAACTTAGTTGTGGTACTTCTCATGTGTCTTTATTTCAAACAGTCTGTTCATTCGGTTTTCTTCTAGTTATTAAGACAGATTAGAAGAAGTTTTACGTGATACGTGTATGTGTGTGTATATATATATGTATATGGTGTGAAGCAACCACTCACCAGTGGGACTAAAGAAATGTTTAAAAGTATAATCTTATTTATGAGAAATTATGAAATTATCATTTGCTGGCTTTTAAAGGCAAAAGGAAAAAACCTGTGAATATCTGTAATTGAATCTTGATACTGTTTTCTTCCTTTTTCAGAGAATTATGTGTTTACTTATTCTTCAATTTTTTTTTTATAGTTTCAAGATTGTAAAAAGTTATAGTTTTGAAAACTTTAACTGTTAGGAGCTTTGCTGAGCTTTTAAATGTTCTAGTCTATAAAGCATTTAATTTTTTCCTCATTAGTGTACGTGAAAAACATTCATTTGGCCGGTCAGTTGACAAAGTGTATTATGTGTATTGTAGGTACAAGACTGATAAAGGAGATGAAACACTCATGAAAGCAACTTTCTTGGAATACACACCTATCCTACATCTTATTTGAAACTATTCCCTCAAGAACTGGGCTCAGTCACATGAATGTTTCAGGGATAGAAGTTTAAGCTCTAATATCACAGTAATAATAATGATGATAATATCTAACATCATTGAACTCTCAGTAGGATCTAGGCCTTTGGCTAAGCTCTTTACATGAGTTTTCTTTTCTTTCTCTCTCTCTTTTTTTTTTTTTTTGGCCACACCACATGTCTTGTAGGATGTGGGATCTTAGTTCCTTGATCAGGGATTGAACCCGGACTCTTGGCAGTGAGAGCATGGAGTCCTAACCAGTGGACTGCCAGGGAATTCCTGAGTTTTTTCACATAAAACTCATAAAAACCTATGAGGTAGGCATCATTATTAATTCCGCTTTATGTATAAATAACTGAGACTCAGCTAATTTAAATAACTTGCCCATGATCACACAGCACTGAGTGGCAGAGCAGAGACTCCACCCAGGCTGCTCTGAGTCCAATACCTAAGCCCATTTCTTCTCCACTGTGCTGCCCATCTCAACCTGCAGAGAGGTGGAGGAGAAGGGTGAGGTGGAGAAGGAAGTGAAGAGCAAGAGAAGCAACTTTCCAAACAGTCAACAAGCCATTTGGGATAAGTTTGAATCAGACAAAAGTCTATAGCAAGATTACTTAATTATAAGTAATACTGCTCTAGTAGAGCCTTGGTGAAAAATAACTCATTAGATCACAAAATGATTTTTTTGTTTGGTCTTCTTATCCGACTTTCCAGTCTATACTTCACAGAAAAAACAATACTAAGCGTTCTCTCTCCTGAGCCTACCCCATGTTGTTCTTGGCCATGGTCTGTGCTTAAGGAGGCCTCTGCAGCACTATTCTCTTCACCTTTGATAAGTTTTTGTTCACCAAATGGATTTTTTTAAAACTAAAGAGTGTGAAAGAACTCGAGATTATAGTTCTGTTGAAATCTGGAGCTGGAAGATTAAAATTATTTTGATTAAAGGCACAGTCTGTTCTCTTGAGTTGTGTCTTTCCAGCAAATCTTCCTGGGGATGTTACACTATGCAGCAGTGTAGAAGTGATACCAAAACAGGCATACTTGGGATCCCTGGAAGCCCCATGCAACCATGGGGTATTCAATTAGGGTGAAAATGAAATTGTCTTAGCTCCCTAATTATCAAGTAGTGTCTGTGGATAATTTGGGTGTTTAAATGACAAGTACTCTGGTCTACACACCATATGGCTATGAGCATAGCCTAGGAAGGTTTTTTAAATGTGCCTTCCAAGGTTACATCCCTTCTTCCTCTAATGTTGTGTTGAAAAGATAGATTCTATTTGTTGTATTATGGTCATACATTGCAGAAGTAGAAATGGTCTTTGGACTGTTAATATCCAATAAAATTCTTTTGCCAGTGTAAGGAAAGTTGTTCTGGCACAGCCTTTTTCATTGTATGTTTGGATGTATTGTATATTTGGAAGTTTCAACTACTAACAGAATTATTATCTGTTTCTTCTAAATCCTATTATTTGTTGCTTCTGAGAATCCTATACATGGGTGCCTGTTGATGGATCCCGTACAGTAATGAAAAGGATCAATAGTATTGTAAAGACTGCACCACTGGAAAGAATTATGTGCTATCTTTAAGTGAAAATTGAACAGTGCTTTAAAATAGCATCACCATGTTTGATTATTTAACCAAAGCTGTCAATATTTCATATGGAACACATGCCAGAAAGAGAACTTGCATGGTTACTTTATGGAACAAAACAGGAAATGCTCACTGTGCTCAAGTTGGATTTTTTAAATAAATAAATAAATTACTTAATCATAAACCAATGACTTTATGCTATTGCCAAACATTTATCATTTTCTATTTGAATCTCTCTGTTCAAAAGATGTAATATATTTTTTAATTGCCATACATTTTATACTGGTGTAGGGCAGAAGTAGAAAAATGTCTACTGCTAAAATCCAACTGATAGCCAGGAATATTTATTAACCTAAATTAAGATAATCACAGCTTTCTTTCACCAGCTTTAAGTTTATGATGCACATCGGTAAAAAGTCAGTGTTATTGATTCATTACCATCTGCAAATTCAAAACGCTGACATGTTCAGATAGGCACTATGTGGAAAAATCTCAGTGGAGTACTTCAATTCTTGTTGACCTTAGACATACATTTTCCAAACAGATAGCATGGACCTCAGTTATAACTTAGTTTATTGTGATACAATTTGCACATGCCATAGGTGAAATGACACCCTTCAAATCCAATTTGTCTATGAGGAGAGGTTTTTATCCTACTTTTGAATATCAGTATTAGGGGGAGGCTTTACTGCATTAAATGTTCCTGCATCTTTAACCACAATTAACATATAAAGTTCTAAAATATTTCATAGCAAAGACTGCCTGAGTTCTCATCAATGGGGACAAAAGCAAGACTCACTCAGTATAAATATTGCGCATACAGTTTAAGGCTTTGAAGATTGTTTAATATACATGTATGAAATTGTATCATTTAAAAATGCAGAGCTTCCCTGGTGGCGCAGTGGTTAAGAATCCACCTGCTAATGCAGGGGACACGGGTTCGAGCCCTGGTCCGGGAAGATCCCACATAAAAAAAAAAATTAAAAAAAAAATGCATTTCACTTGTATTAAGTCTATCAGCCTAGTATTCTACAGGGAAGCAGAGTTAAGCAATCCACTGTGTTACCTTCAAATTCCAGTGGCGGTTAATGACAATGCAAGGGACATGCCAGGTTAGGAGGAGCCCCTCTCTTTTAATCCTATTAAGATTGCCTGTGCCTTTTCTAGACACTGCCATCTTTAAGAGGAACTTCCTTCATGAGCCCATGTATTGCCCAAGAACACTCTATCTAGCAAGACTGAAACACTTTTGGGGCAATTTAATAAGCTAAATTTTCAAATTAGTCTCTGAAAAGTATGATTTGTTGAAAAGCTTGATTTTGGGGCTCAGCGGCTATGAGGTGCAGAGCATCAGGATCAGGCAACTGAGAGAAGAAGCGTGATCCCTAAATATTGTCCCTTACAAACATCCTCATTGTGTACAGTTCTTTAGTTTCCCTAGAAGTGGGTGCCCAGAATCACTTGTGATTGGCTCAGAGTAATGGTTAAGAGATGTATTGAAACAGAGGTTAGGAAATGTTAACAGCCCTTTGTCTTTTATTTTCTTTATTGTGAAAAAAAATAGCAGTTAAATGGGAGAACACCTGCCAGAGCTAACTCAAAGTGGCTAATTTCTAGTTCTCTAGTGGCTACTTTTGTAGTGACTAATATTATATAACAGTTCTCCAAATAGTTAGGGCCCTAACTATCTGCTGGAAGAATGCATAGCCATAGACTCGGACCAAGGCAAAACCCAGAAGCAGATAGTTTTCCTCCTAGAGCCATTTTATTTCCCCTTTCTGGGATTTTCCCCCCTCCTTCCTATATGGCCACTTCCTGAGGAGCTAGGATTTTTTTTTTTTTTTACAGAGCCACAGATATCTGCAGCCCTCTGCCATGTGCCCTTTGCAACATGACTCGGCAGAAAGGGCTCACTCCCTGGAGATTTCCAAACCTGCTCCTTTTAGCCAGAATTGACTCTCACATTTCTTAGGGTCCTGCTAACTAATATGATGATGAACTAATCCATGTTAAGGCAATAAATATTGATAGCAGATTAATATATGAACAGGGCCTTCAGTTCCTTAATCCAAATGAATAAATACTTTGGGAATTACAACAATTTCTGTAAGGCCCCTAGGAAGCCACTTTGAAAGCCTAAAGTAGATCCCATCAACTCAACAAGTATTCCACAATATTCTTCATTGGGTAGGGCTGACACCAGAAGACCTAAAGTTCCCACAAGGTCAAGAGAATGTGAAATATTTAAACAGAGCCTCACCTGTCCACCCTGCATACCTGCTGGTGACTATAGACGTCATATATTCCAGGAGGGACTGGCACATTGGCGCTTTCAAACACCCGTTTACTTCCAGACTTGGTACTATAGAAATGAGCTAGTTCAGGCTCTGGGCCCAGGATGGGTATGTCTAACATATCCGCCACAGCTAAATCATCTCTGTGGAGGAGCCCGCTGACAATGTAGGCTTCTTTTCCTTGGATGAGATTTTTTATTCTTTTGATTGCCTTGGGACTGTACATCAGGTGAGTGGCCAGGCACATATGCTGCTTCTGGGGGGAGATCATATTATTCTTGTTAAAAGGTATTCTTTTTCTGGTCCACACACCTAATTTATAATGTTACACACAATAAATGCATTATTAATAACAGGCTGGGTTATGAACTATCCCGTTGTTTAGCAGTTTAAATTGATAAAAGCTGTTGGGGTGAGGTTCCATAATCGCTCACATCTTTAGTGCGTTGGAAATAGGCTCACTGGGAATAGAACTAATTACTATGCATCTGTATTTATTTGATCCATGTGGAATTATCCTTCTGTCAGAAGGAAAAGAGGCTGGTGGCCTTTGGATGATAGTGATTCATCTCTGCAACACTTCTGGCATGGTTTAACACTAAAGCGTCTGGGAAATCAATACAAAAAAATGAAGGAAAAAACCCCATAGTATTCTTCACTGTGCAGGACTCCTATTCTGGCAACCCTTTAAATGATTCAGTAGGAAAAAGGCACTTGACTTGATACTCTCTTCCCAAAGTTCTACCACAAATTCCATTTCAGAGACTATGGATTGTTATGATGATTATCATGGTTCTTAGCCAACACTCCAGAAAGGATTCACGAATGGAAAATATTTGAGAATTTCAGCAAGACTCAAATTTCTTTTCCAATGGAAAACTTTTTATTTTTGACTACTTAGACCCAGCTCAGCAATACATGCGACTGTCTCATTCAATTAAATAAATAATTCCAGCATGTCTAATAAGGGGCAGAGGATGGAGCCAGATGGTCAACACACACCAAAACTAATACAAGCATGTCTCTGCGCTCAAGGAGTAGGGACACAGATGAGTACCATTAATGCATAACTAATACAAGGCAGAGAAGGGCCATAAAGAGCTACAGAGGGCATTGGAAGCAGGGAGGAGGGAGGCAGAGGCCACATGCTAGTGGGGAAAGCTGAAAAGGCAAATTACTCATTCTTCTTGGGCCTCAGTTTCCTCATCTGTAAAATGCGTATAATAGTAGTACCCATCTCGTAAGGATGCTATGAGTATTAAATGAGATAATGCATGTAAAGCACTTATAATAGCACCTTGGATATAAGCACTTAATGAATGTGAGCTTGTATTATTGTTATGAAAGAGGTCGGGGTTGAGGTAAGTTTTGAAGGATGGGTAGGATTTTAGCAGGTGAGGATGGCCATAGCCTAGGCTGGAATATGGGAATCCAAGATTGTGCTCATTTCCTCTAGAGAAGAGGGCATCATGGCACATGAGAAAGTGCCAGGGCTTAGGAGTCAAATGGTTCTGTCTTTGAATCCAGCTCTATCCGTTATAAACAACCTGAACTTGGGCAAATGACTTAGACTCCTTGAGACTAAGTTTCTCCATCTTCTGACAGGGAATAAAAATACCCATTTGATGGGTTCCTCTAAGGATAAAATAAGATCATAAATGTTTAACACCTATTATAATGCATGGCATTGAGTGGATATTCGATCAATGGTAGTAATTATCAATATTATTATGGAGAAAACTTTTAAAAAATAAAGTCATTAAAATGTCATGCAAATAATATAATGCAAGACGTGAGAGTCTTAATGGAGTTCAAGGGATTTTGTAGACTAGCACCTTCTCTCCTGGTTCTAGTCAAAATTATCTACTCAACATGGCATTGAAGTGTGGAGAAATTCCGAGCCACTATTTTGGGGAGTTTCTGCTGCACCAGTTTGCAGACTGTTGGAGGGTATGACTGCTGAGTATAAGAGAAAGCAACTGAGGAGAGCCCCTGGATTTTAGTCCTGTCTGAATTTGTAACTTGCAAGCTGATTTAGAAAACTCTATCTTTCTGAGCCTTGGTTCCCCACATTCAAATGAGGGGTTGAACTAGAAATCTCTAGGGTCCTTCCAGCTGTGATACAACGTTCCCTTTAAAACCAAAGCTCTTCTGGACATACTGTTTAATGAGTACAGAGTTTCTGCTTGGGATGTTGAAAAAGTTTTGAAAATGGATGATGTGATGATTGCACAACAATGTGAATGTACTTAATTTCATTGAACTCTACACTTAAAATGATTTAAATGGTAAATTTTATGTTATGTATATTCTGCCTCCCCCCCACCAAAAGACAAAATAAAAACCTCCTCTGAGAAGAGGATTTTATGATTTACCCTGTTGAACCCTTCCTTCAGAGCAAGTGTTATATTCTAAGCTCTTTAGGTCTATGCAGTATGCCTTTTCTACATAATTTAAATCCATTTTCAAAAACCTGCTTCTGAGAATGCAGCTCTAGGAAATCCGGTGTTCCATTAGACAATGGCTGGTGACAGCAACTCGTCAGTTTGTGTTTCCCATCTAGTTGATCACTGTTTATCCTCCTTGTTTATTTCACTCCTTTCCTTTCCCTACAAATTATTCCAATGAGGAAATGTGCAAAAATGATGTGTCTTGTAGAACTGGTGACTTGAGTCACAAAGTATGTGGTAGGCTTTTCAGGGTACCTAGAAGAATGTTTCAAAGGGGGCAGTCCTCTCATGTTAAGTACTCTTTCATTTGATCCATACAACACTGTACCAATTAACAGTCCCTGTTTTGGAGGCGAGGAAACTGAGACTCAGGTGATTTGCCCATAGTCACACAGCTGGTAAATAGCAGAGGCAGGATTCAAATTCAGTATTAGCACAGTTCTCATGCCATAGCTGCCATGATTTCTCCCATTTTGCAGATTGAGTAGTGAGGTCTGGTTTTATGAAGTTTTATGAAGTGTGATGAGGGGCTGGTAGATGCAGCAATAGAACCTAACGTTAAAGTTGCACATTTCCGGCCAGAATGGATTTCTGTCTGCTTAGGGTTGTTTATCTCTCTTGGCAAGTATTCTACCCAACTCTATTATGTCATCTCTGGGCATGCCTTATTCTTCAGGCAAGATGGTACCACAGTATTGTGTTCAACGTGTGTTTAATAAAGATTTGAATGTAAGTGATGGCAGAGGACACATTACTGACCGCAGGTCTTGTGTGACCATTTAGAGAAAATCAGTATCATCAGATCCAGGCTGTGGATTAACACAGATGACAAAAATCTAAAATGTTCCTAATTCCATAACATTATAGCTACATTTAATTTATCACCACTAATTTTTTTTTCACCTGAGACAAAAGGTAGTTGCTTAGGATGTCTTCATAAACATTAAAATGTTCAAAAATAGACATGATGACTTTATAACAGCATTTTCACCATTACAAATTCAAACATTGTAGAGTAGCTTGGAGAGATGTACAAACAGATTTTTGGCACACTTTTAAAAAATCTCCTCAAAGCCATGCATTTGAATGAAAGTCAGCACTGATGCAATCTCTCAAACCCATTAAAAAGAAATAAAGCCATAACTAAACACGAGCAGGAAATGATTTGAAAGTAAGAGTTTAATTTTTGTATTTTAGAGAGGTGATTGCCTATGAGTGATTAATTACTCAAATAATTTAAACTTAAACTATGAGAAGTATTAAGTACTTAAAAATATTTCCTAATTGTTTCTATTCACAGAGATGCAAACCTACACTATGAATGTAACCCGGTGCATCTGTTAGTACCAACTGCCTATCTCCTCTTAGAAGGTGAAGAGTGGACAGTGAGGATTCATTTCTCAGGTAATAGGACTGCAGAGCTGGAAAGGACTTTGAAATGATCTAATCCATCACCTCATTTTACAGATGAATAACAGAGGACCAGAGAGGTAAAGGGGCTTGCCCAAGGCCACAAGGTCATCAGGAGCAAGGCTGTCATTCCAAATCAGGATAGGGTTCTGGGGTCAGACAGATTTGGGTTCATACTCTGGCCCCACTAGTAACTTGCGATTAGAAGATGAGTGTTGGTTTCCTTAGCCAAAGAAGGAAATTGATAATTTCCGTCTTGCTGCTGTGTTCTAAGTATCAAATGAGAAAATGTATGCTAAGCATTTGATAAATTTGGCGGTTTACTCACTTTCCTTTTCCCAGATCTAGTGCCCCTTCCCCATTCCATGCCTCTTCAATGTATATTGGCATTTCAGATATGCAGAAACTGCTTATTAGCAGCTACCAGGCATTAGCTCCAGTTTCTGGCTGGAGAAAATCAGGAAATTAACCACACGCTAATGATAGTTCCTTGCTTCCCAATATCCACAGTAACTCTGACACTGAGGCCAGGGAATAGCTAGGAAGCACCAAAGCAAGCCTTGCATTGGTGGAGGATATTGGGGAGTTTCTAAGATTATAAGTAAGTGGTGATGATTTGTCTCCTTTCTTTTTTTTTTAAGATTTAATTAATTAATTAATTTATGGCTATGTTGGGTCTTCGTTGCTGCGCGCGGTCTTTCTCTAGTTGCATCTAGCGGGGGCTACTCTTCGTTGTGGTGCGCGGGCTTCTCATTGCGGTGGCTTCTCTTGTTGCGGAGCATGGACTCTAGGCGTGCGGGCTTCAGTAGTAGTGGCACGTGGGCTTCAGTAGTTGTGGCTCTCAGGCTCTAGAGTGCAGGCTCAGTAGTTGTGGCGCACGGGCTTAGTTGCTCCATGGCATGTGGATCTTCCTGGACCAGGGCTCGAATCCATGTCCCCTGCATTGGCAGGTGGATTCTTAACCACTGTGACACTAGGGAAGCCCTGTCTCCTGTCTTTTCTTTTGCTTGTCCTGATCCGGCACTTGTTTCCTCTTCCATAGCCAAGTGGTGCCAGTGAAACAGAACTAGGCGGAGAGATTTTATGGGAACATCGAGGTACCTAGTTATGAAAAAATAAAATCTTCATTTTGGTAGAAGAGAGCAAAATTCACTGAGTGTACCAGCAAAGTAGAAATGCTGTAGCATCCCTCCCCAGCCCTGGCAGGATTTTTTTTCCTTTGGTCAAATCATGGTGAATCTGAAGTGTTAATGGGTAGTAACTCAACACATAGATACTTCCTACATGAACCATGCAATCAGTTTCTTTGACAATACATAGAGAGTTGACTTTGGTGCATCCCACTTATGAATGAAGAGAGCTATCTTCACCAGCAAAGTCAAACCTTTAGATTATATTAAAAAGTCTCCTCAAAAGTGCATAGTCCATTAGGTTATTTATTTATTTATTTATTTATTTTTGGCTGCTTTGGGTCTTCATTGTTGCATGCAGGCTTTCTCTAGCTGCGTCAAGCAGGGGCTACTCTTCGTTGCAGTGCGCGGGCTTCTCATTGTGGTGGCTTCTCTTGTTGTGGAGCACGGGCTCTAGGCACATGGGCTTCAGTAGTTGTGGCACATGGGCTCAGTAGTTGTGGCTTGTGGGCTCTAGAGTGCAGGCTCAGTAGTTGTGGTGCACAGGCTTACTTGCTCCACGGCATGTGGGATCTTCCCAGACCAGGGATTGAACCCGTGCCCTCTGCATTGGCAGGTGGATTCTTAACCACTGCACCACCAGGGAAGTCCTCCATTAGGTATTAAAATGTTGATTGTTTACCATGGAAAGTTTAAATTCTTGTTAAAATATAGAGAAATTCATTTCAAGCCATCTCTTGCACTACCTTATTCTAGAACGTGCCCCATGGTTCTATGAATTTCCCAGAAGTTCTTCTCTAGGGATGAGATTCAACTCAGAATTCATTCCATTCATTAAAAATCAGTTCTGAAAAGTTAAAAATAAATCTGAACCTTGTTCATTATGAACCATGTGATATGGTAAATAAGACCAAATTTCCCTGAGGGAAAAAAACCCCATGGAATAACAAGGAATACCAGTGTGGAAATCAGAAAACAGGGGCCCTGGTCTAGATTCTGTCCCTAACTAGCTTTGTGACCACAGGCAGGCCCAGCCTTTCTCTGCCTCGGTGTTCTCCACACAAAATTAAGAAAAAGCAACCGTAGATGTTATAAATTCACCTACTTGATGGTACAACCCAATAACTACAATTAGGCTTCAGCTACAGAGAAACTGGGCAGCAGTAGCTCAGCTAAGTCTGCAAGTTAAACTGGGATATTTATTTCCTATCGTCCGATCTGTAGTCTAATCAGTAAAGCTGTTAAACTTGCAATAATATTTCACTGATGTGTACCAGAGCGTTGCAAGTTATAAAATTTCCAATTTAATTTTACTGCATCCCTGAAGCCGTAGTAATTAGAAGACAAACTCACAGTGAAGATGTTTATAGCTTCAGGGGTGATAATTTTGAACCTGTCCTGCAGGTCACTTCTGTCCTCAAGTTTCCCTGATTTGACAGCTGCCTGTAGACTCAGGATTTTATTGTAATACAGCAGCAACTCGTCATTCATTCGATGGGAGCAGATGTAGATGACGCTCACGTTGGCATCTAAAAATAACAGGCACAATGTTAATTACTGGTATAAAGGTAAAAGACATTACGAACTCTGGCATTAGGTTGATGTTGCACAGTTTAAAATAAAAAGCGTATCCAAAAGCACATTCAAGTTAATTTAGATTGGTTTTGTACAGATCTTAGCAATTTAAGTGGCTTTTTTGTACTTTAGCATTTCTCTAAAGAAAAGATAAATAACACCACCACCAAAAAAATGGACACAATGATTCCTTCAGAAGGAGGGCTGTGAGGTACCATGGAAGTGTACTTTCAAATAATACGTAGGGATTTAGCCCCAGAACTCCTATTAATATCAATGGGATTTGCATACTGATTTAAAAATTTATCCCATTAACTTTAGTAAATTATAAAACAGAACTGTTAACTTTCGAAAGCTGATGAAATTGCAATTTCTTATGCTGCCTGGACTTGGCAAGGCCAATTCAGGGACTGTTCTGTACAAATAAATGGTCTGATTATGACCATAGCAATGATTATTTCAGGAAAGCAACCTTTTCCTTTCTCCATTCCCAAAGAGGAGTATATTACTTAAATAGGACATCTAGTGATTCTTGGTTTAAAGGAAACACTATCTTAATTTAACTGTTCTCCTTCTTAAGATGTGCTTCTTATTATGTGCGTAGAAAGAAATCCTAATTAAATATCCCATCCGAATGGAATAGTGAGAAGAGATTACCCACTCCAGGCTGCAAAATATTTTAGGGAGTATGTACAGGAAATCAGCAGCCAGTGGAGTCACCCATTCATTTGTAAAATAACTGACTGATCAGTAGGGACAAAGCACTTGGCTAGACATGAAAGGAGATACCAGAATCAAAGCAACTGAGATGCTGCCTGTGAGGAACAACCATTTCACATGTATAAACAGCTGTAAAACATGGTGGAGGGTGGCGGACACAAGACACATGCAGACCAGGTGCCCAGGGAAGGCTGGAGGAGGGAGCACTGTAAAATGTTTCCTTGGTCAAGTAGGGCTGAGAAGAGATTCTAAGACTCCTCTGTTCAGTTTGGTAGAGTATACAGAGCATAGGCTGATTAAATGCTTGCTCAGCTGTCTAGGAGCCTGGGCATATTATTTAACCTTTCTAAGCATTGCTTTCTTCATCTGTAAAATGGGGAATAAAGTCACCTGGGGCACAGAGTTTTGGAGAGTATGAAATGAAAGAATATATATAAAGCACCTGGTGCAGTATCTGGCACATAGTAGGTGCTCAGCAGACAGTACAGATGCACCAATCTGCTCCACAGCCCACCCTGACTAGGCCAGCTAACAGTGGTTCCACACCCCGCCCTCCACACTTGTGCTCCTTTTAACTAGTGCCTCAAGATTTTACACGATGAAGTAGTGTCCCCTGCTGTTCCATCCTGTTGTTCCAAATCTTTCAATCTTGTCTGTCCAAACTCTTTAAAGGCAAGGTGTATACTTTTCATATAATCCCCCATGCCCTGGTACAGTGTCGAGTATGCAGGAGACACTCAATAAATACTTGTGAGCTGACCAAAGGGATCTGGGAGAATGGAGAGGTTCGGGAACTGGAAAGCCTTACACAATTAGTGAGATCCACGGCATGCAGGAGAAATCTGTTCTGGAGAAGAGCATCTTGTGGCTAGAAGCAATGTCTTCTGAACTGGCCCAGAGCTGGGCCCAGAGTAGGTGCTCCATAAATGTAAATATTTAAGTGGCTCCTATTTAATGTTGAAACCACATTGTCACATGAACCTCAAAATAAATTAACTGAGCAGACGGTAGTTAAATAACTTGTATCCAACTGCTGAATGATCAAATTAGTTGTCCGAAATCTTGTGTTTTCAAGAAGAGACTAGTGTCTTACTAAACTAGTGGTCTTTAAAACCAAACTAGTATTTTTTTTTAAGTATGAAAAAAGGACACAAAAAGCAAACAACAAAAATAACTTAAAGTCTCCATAGCAGAAGAAAACTATATTTTTCTTGGGAAGAAATTTCTGGGTTATAAATGATAACAAATCATGTTGCTAATTTTACCTTTCCCGTTCATTTCTGGCAAAGGAATACTATAATCACTAACAGTAATATCCAGTATTAGGGTGGTTTGATTGTGAATCAACAAATGTTCAAAATTAATTGACAGGTGATTTTGGAAAGGAATTAAGAAGAAGATGAATATTGTTTTGACTGTTTAGTCAGTAGTCAATATCAGTCACCCTCTTGCTTAACTCATCTAGGAATTGAAGATACAAGCTGTTGAGGTCTCTCCACCTGATACCCTGACTTCACAGCCAATATCCAAACAACAAGTCTTAATGTGGTCAGATTACCTCTGTTTCCCCTGAATAAGCAGAAAAATCAACACCCTTTACTATGAATTAACAGAATTTAAAGAAAGATAATCATTTATTCTTCCATAAAATTATCACTAATTTTCCTAGTTTCTTCATATTTTTACTTCACAAGCAAGTACTTTTTCTATTTTCTCACTTACTTCTACACTTTTATTACTTCTCTTGAAGAGGTTTTAGGATTGCATTGTTATCATGAAGATAGTTACCAAGAAAAGGCATTTGGTTCATAATCTCTCAGAAATGTTCATCTTACCAAAATTTTCCATTGCAGATAGACATAGACTGAATTATTGAATTATTTAAAATAGAAGCCTAATACTCTTAAGTCTTCTCATTATTAATAAGAATCCTTTGTAAGGAAATTCTTTGGTGATGGTTTGGACTATATATAGAAAGGTATATAAAAAGCTAAAGAAAAAAATTAATCAAATAAATTAGAGCAAAGTCTGCCCTCTGCTGCACTTCATTGGTTTCCACCCAGTCAGGTTTTTAGTTGAAATAGCTCAGCACTAACAAATCAATCTTAAGTCATTAAATTTTTTTTTTGGTAAGGTCGAAAAACAACATTAGTGCCTAGATAATAGATTAAAGCAATTACCCTATTATTATTTTAGGACACTGAAAATTTCTAGTACTGATGTATTTTTGTTACCAAATGGCATTTATAAAATAATAATGATGCTGAAATATATATGAATCACGTAAAGTATGTCATTCCAGGGAGCCAGCTAAATTGATCATTGATCATTTAAAATTCTTCCTTGTTTTGCTTAAATAAGGGCCAAAGCAATTATATTTTAACAAAACAAAGAAGTTCTTATTTGGTAACTAAAAAATGCTAGTTTTCGTTTAACCCTGAATTTCTGGCCGGGACTTCCCACACTGATTCAATATTATTACTTAGGCGTTGAAACATTTATTCTTTAAATCTCACCTCAAACAGTGTCAACCAAAGCCTAGAGTTCTTGTATCCTTCCTTCCTGGCCCCTGGTTGGTGTCTGATTTAGAACTGACCAAACCAGTATTAGAACTTGACTTTTACAAAGATGTGTCTATCACTCAAGGTCTGTATTTCTAATAATTCCTTCCACTAGGCACTTCCTATTTTCTCATAACTAGATTATATATATTTAAATAAAACCTTCTTTTAAAAATCTACCTTCATTTCCCTCTTATTCTTATAATGAAAACACAATGCTTTTCATTTCTGATACCTTCCACTCATTCCTCAGATAATATAATAGACAATATTGACACAAATATATAATGTTGACTTCATTCACTGCCAGATTCAGTAAATGAAGAAGAGTTGGGGCTATAGGAGATAAATCCTTATTCAAACCTGCAGCAAAGAGAATTAGAAAACTACCCAAGTAAATTGGTTAAAATGTCATTTGTTTATTCAATTGACTTCACTATAAATCTGTTCTTTGAAACAAAACATTCAATTGCCCTGCAAGAAGATTAGAAGTTCAAGCCTTTTCCTTGTACAGACAGAAAAGCAAAAAATGAACATTTAATCAACATCCACTGATAAACATTCCAAAGAGCCATTTGTGTAAAAGTATTTACTGTACCTAAGATGTCACACAGCCTCCCCAGCTGCATGTTCTGCTGCGTGTTGAAGTCGTCAATATTTTGTCGCACAGGCTGGGAATATCCTAAAAGGCAAACCAGATGTCAAAACCCAGAAAGAGCAAGTCAACATGGCAAAATGGCACACTAGGATTTCATAGTGTCATGGTCCACATTTCCAGGAAAGAATTGTCTCCGAAGCATCTCGCAGAGACAATCCAACTCCTAAGAATGAGGTCCTTGCTTCTCAGGGGATTAAGCATTAATTCTGGAAGATGTGCTGAGCAGCATATTCTGCAACAGAGAGGTTCATAGTTTTCAATATCAGCAAAGCTTCTGGGAATCAGGATTATAGAAACACGGGAAAAGTTTCAGAAATTTTAACATGAATGTTCAAAAGAGCACGTAAGAAAGTTATGCTCAGGTTTAAAAACTATATTGGCTTTTTGTTTTTTTGCCTTTTATTTTTTTATTTTTATTTTTTTAACATCTTTATTGGAGTATAATTGCTTTACATTGTGGTGTTAGTTGCTGCTGTATAACCAAGTGAATCAGCTATACGTATACATATATCCCCATATCCCCTCCCTCTTACGTCTCCCTCCCACCCTCCCTATCCCACCCCTCTAGGTGGTCACAAAGCAGAGCTGGTCTCCCTGTGCTATGCGGCTGCTTCCCACTAGCTATCTGTTTTACATTTGGTAGTGTATATATGTCCATGCCACTCTCTCACTTCGTCCCAGCTTACCCTTCCCCCTCCCTGTGTCCTCAAGTCCATTCTCTACGTCTGCGTCTTTATTCCTGTCCTGCCCCTAGGTTCTTCAGAACCTTTTTTTTTTTTAGATTCCATATATATGTGTTAGCATACAGTATTTGTTTTTCTCTTTCTGACTTACTTCACTCTGTATGACAGACTCTAGGTTCATCCACCTCACTACAAATAACTCAATTTTGTTTCTTTTTATGGCTGAGTAATATTCCATTGTATATATGTGCCACATCTTCTTTATCCATTCATCTGTCGATGGACACTTAGGTTGCTTCCATGTCCTGGCTATTGTAAATAGTGCTGCAGTGAACACTGTGGTACATGACTCCTTTCGAATTATGGTTTTCTCAGGGTCTATGCCCAGTAGTGGGATTGCTGGATCATATGGTAGTTCTATTTTTAGTTTTTTAAGGAACCTCCATACTGTTCTCCATAGTGGCTGTATCAATTTACTTTCCCACCAAGAATGTGCAGGAGGGTTCCCTTTTCTCCACACCCTCTCCAGCATTTATTGTTTGTAGATTTTTTGATGATGGCCATTCTGACTGGTGTGAGGTGATACCTCATTGTAGTTTGATTTGCATTTCTCTAATGATTAGTGATGTTGCGCATCCTTTCATGTGTTTGCTGGCAATCTGTATATCTTCTTTGGAGAAATGTCTATTTAGGTCTTCTGCCCATTTTTGGATTGGGTTGTTTGTTTTTTTGATATTGAGCTACATGAGCTGCTTGTATATTGAGATTAATCCTTTGTCAGTTGCTTCGTTTGCGAATATTTTCTCCCATTCTGAGGGTTGTCCTATGCTTCTTATGTGGCATTTTGAAGATGTGTCCTGGAATCACTCTCAACTGACACACAGATTTCAGATAAAACTCTTGCTGTTGCGAATATGTATTTAAGTAATTCTAAATACTAAAGAAGTATGCTTCTGTTCACACAGTCAAAAGATCTTTTAACCTTAGAGGATAATAAAGGTTAATGCAGTTACTTTGTCAGTACTAATGAAAGCCCCACCGTTTTCCTTCATGTGCATTGGAACAGCAGAAGGAAAACACACATGGATTTACTACTGTCCCCAAATCTTCCACAATGGCAACAGCAGCGGCAACACTTTCTGCTATTGCAGGGGTTAAAATAAAAAATGAACGTGGACCAAAACATGAACCTAAAAGGCATGCATACTCACAAGCAGTATAATTGCTTATATGAAATTCAGCAACTGTAGGTGTAACTTTTAAAAAAATAAAATTGCTTTTCACATTTTGAATAGATGCTTCAATGCCTCCTTGTGGTTAGTGAGCCCAAACACATGTTTCAAGTTAAACTGCTATAGATAAAGTGATTTTAAATACTACATCTTCGAGATGTGACACAGATTTCCTTGTCAGCATAAGGAAAACTATAGCAATTCAGGCAACAGGGCTTCAGATCAAATGAACTCTGATAATTGGCTCTTTGCTTTGATGTTAGTGTTTAAACACTAGACAATGTTTGGAAATTAAATGAGTTTACAATTCATCTAAAAGTCTCCCTATTGCTTTATGCAGATGAACTTAAGAACTAAAAAGGCAGAAGGATATGTGGGCTGTTTGAATTATTTTTGAAAAATTATTAATTTCTAAAATAATTTTGGGACCTTGTCCACATATGAGAGTTAATATAGATAGCTATAAAGAATGCCATCTTGATGTGTGGTTGCAATATTGTAAGTCTTGGGATTTTGCCTATGTATAATTCTATCTATACTCAGATAAGTGTTTAGGAAGATGTATTGTGAATAACATATATATCAAGACTCTAAGAAGGCAGGAAAATGCCTAGAGAATAAAGTATGATTAAGAAAAGTGCATTAATCATTCTGTGAACGCATTCTATGAACGCATTTCCTTTCAGAAGTAAAGATAAAAGGCAGTGTGAGATGGCTCATTAAAATGATGTCCAATTTAAAATATAAAGGATGTCTGATCACTCTGTTGCCACATATGCAGCATGTGAGTGAGTAAGTCCGTGTTTCAGTCAATTACTCAAGGTCAGTTTTCCAACAAATTACTTAGTACCTCTATTACCCTGATCAAGGATGCATATAAATCCACCTGCCAATGCAGGGGACATGGGTTTGAGCCCTGGTCCAGGAAGATCCCTCATGCTGCGGAGCAACTAAGCCCGTGTGCCACAACTACTGAGCCTGCGCTCTAGAGCCCATGAGCCACAACTACTGTGCCCGCGAGCCACAACTACTGAGCCCATGTGCCACACCTACTGAAGCCCGCGAACCTAGAGCCTGTGCTCTGCAACAAGAGAAGCCACTGCAATGAAGCCCGTGCACCACAATGAAGAGGAGCCCCCACTCACCGCAACTAGAGAAAGCCCACGCGCAGCAACGAAGACCCAATTATGATTATGCAGGATTATGATAAAACTGGTTACTCAGTTAACCCCACAAGTACACCCATTTTAAAGAACTGTATGTTAATCTCAGGACATTGTTATAGAGGAGCATATGAAGCAACAAATAGAAAAATATTTTGTAAACTGTAAAGTGCTGTGTAAACAGAAGATATTTTAATGTCACAAGCTATGTGCACTTCCAAAGCTTGTAACAGCAACAACAAATTCTGTCACAAGCAACAGATCATTCCACATGAGCAAGATACAATGCAAGGCACATTGCTATCAGCAGAGCAGAAGTTAGGAGTCAGTTTTTTTAAAAGTCAGATTTATTCTTATGTTTTGTACATCCACAAAATACATGTGTTGACTCCTGGGTGAAAGACCTCATTGATGCTGGCAGCATATATTAAATACAACAGTGACTTAACCAGGAAACTGTCAAGAAGGATGTTGTGGCCTTGGGGAGTTCAGCAGACATGCCCAGTGGAATATAATACACTTTGGAATATAATTTGGAATATAATCTACAAAGACATGGATATATCAAAGGTGAGACTAAAAACACCAGAGGAGTTTTGAGAAACCATCTACTTCAACCTTGTCCCGTTATAGATAAGGAAATTCAGGGCAAGTGCCTTGTTTCTTGTCCAAGATAACATAAACCTACAAATTATTATGTAGTTCAACTACTACATCTTTAGCTCTTGTGACAAATATGGTTACGTCAAGCAAGAGAGAAGACGACTCTCCAAGAGTGAGCAGAGAACTCCAGAAGGGACAGAGGGCCTTTGCCTCTTTTCCCACTTCTATTGTTTTAAATTAATTTTTATTGGAATATAGTTGATTTCTTTTCCCACTTTCATTTTCAACTGTTGTGTCAGACAGAATAGGGGCCATCCAAAGGTGTCCACGTTCTAATCCCCAGAAACTGTGAATATGCTAAGTTACATGGCAAAGGGGAAATAAAGTTGCAGATGGAATTAAGGTTGCTAATCAGCTGACCTTAAAGTAAGGAGGTTCTCATGGATTATTGGGCTGGACCCAGTGTCCTCACAAAAGTCCTTAAAAGTGGGAGAGGGAGGCAGAAGAGTAGAGAGTTACAGCAGATGTGACTACAGAAGACAGGCACAGAGATGCCACATTGCTGCCTTTAAAGATGGAGGAAGGGGGCCCTGGGCTTTCCCTTTTCATTCCTTTGTGGGAGGCTTCTAGAAGCTGGAAAGAGTGAGAAAACAGATTCTCCCCTAGAGCCTCCAGGAAGGAATGCAGCCCTGCCCACACCTTTATTTTAGCCCCTTTCGTACTTCTGAACTACAAAATTATTGCTGTAAGGTAACAAATGTGTATTGTTTTAAGCCACTAAGCTTGTGGTATCTGGTCAGAGGGCAATAGAAAACTATTATGACTGTCTACCTTCCCTTACTCCCAGTAAGTACCACCTCCCAGACATTTACTCCTCTTTCACCTGTAATTGAAAGATGGGGGATGGGGGACTGAGATCCATAATCAGAGTCCAGAATAAGCACTCAATAAATATTGTTGTTTTACTATTTCTTTCCTAACCTCAGCTGAGCGTGACTTAAATTCTCAAAAGGAACCTCACTGAAATGTAGAGAAATTATTATTATTACGTGCACAAATTATTTGAGCTATCAAAGTACTGTTCTTCTAGCTTATGGAGTTGATTGGCCCTAACCACCATCAGGTGTGCCTGACCACCCTTTTCTAAGAAGGTTCTCAGTCTCCCCTCACTGTCATTCTCTGGCACCCTCTCTTCACCACACTTTTCTCATTTTGTAATTACAGGTTTCTTTGCTGGCTTGTTTACTTGTTTGTTGTACATTTCTCCTCCCCACTGCATCACTCTGGCTCCTGTAGCCAGACTGTAAGCTCCACTGGAGCAGGAACGCTGTGATATCGCCAGTCAAATGAGTCAATGAAATGTGCCTGAAGAGCCTACTCAAAGAATCTGTCTTTTAAATTCTTAGCCCTTTCTCTCTTGTGTTTACATCGTTCCCTCCTCTCCTTTCAACACTCATGAAATTAGGTTCTCTGATCTGGAGAACTTCTGGGGAATTCAAAGAATGGTAAGTGGGATTTGTAGCTTTTTCTAGGTCCTCATCAGCATAGAATAAAACAGCACTGGCATAAAGGGGCACTTTCTCTTATCACTATAGAGAGGAACGCAGCTTCTTTCCTTATGCCACCTTCATCACCTGCAAAATATTCGTAGTTTGATAGAGTGTTCCATTTTTCCTCAAAATATTATTGCCTGGGACTTCCATGGTGGCACAGTGGTTAAGAATCTGGCTGCCAATGCGGGGGACATGGGTTCCAGCCCTGGTCAGGGAAGATCCCACATGCCACAGAGCAACTAAGCCTGTGCACCACAACTACTGAGCCTGCGCTCTAGAGCCTGCAAGCCGCAACTACTGAGCCCACGTGCCACAACTACTGAAGCCTGTGTGCCTAGAGCCCATGCTCCGCAACAAGAGAAGCCACCACAATGAGAAGCCCGCTCACTGCAACAAAGAGTAGCCCCCGCTCGCCACAACTAGAACAAGCCTGTGCGCAGCAAAGAAGACCCAACGCAACCAAAAGTAAATAAATAAATAAATAAATTTAAAAAATATTATTGCCTCTGCGTCACACTGAAGAAGGGTACCTGGTGCTGTCTCTCTGAAGTTATCCAACTACCATACTTTTGGTCTTCTATTGAACCAAGGATGCTCATTAATGGTTACTGGCTACCATTTCTCCATCCTCATTTCTGCCTTCATCTCCTTTCCCATCCCTATCCCCACTCCCACACAAACTCTTATCAGATGATGCTAATTGCCTCTTTGCAACCCAGTAAACTAGTCCTGCTAGGACTGGCTTTTCCTTCACAGCAACTGCAGAAACCTAAGAATGAGCAAGGCCATGCTCAGTGACCATGCCTCCTTGGGACTGTGGGTGCTTCTGAGACAGGCCCCTGCCGTTGCAGTAAAATCAAGTGTTCTTGAACCCTGCTTGTTACTCTGTGGTTGACTCCTAGTTTATTTTGTCTCCAAGTCTTATTCCTTACAATGGTACCTAAGGCAGAGAAGGGGTTAATAACAGATTTCCAGTTACCACATAGTTGTCATTCATCCAATCACCCTGGCCTGAGATGGTAGTCATCCATGCCTCAGTCTGATGGACTGGAGCAGTGTTTCTTAACCTTTTCCCCATTTGGAAATGTGTGATGGTTAATGTTCAAATTGATCACACACTCCTAGGGGCATACGCAGGGTTACAATAGCAGTAGCTGTAACTCCATCCCTTTCTCTTCCACTCAAGAAAGCACACTGGTTGCAAGCTGAGCAAGAGTGACATTATTATAGAAATAATCTTGAATTGCTCCAATTCATAAAAAGTTAACCATTAGCTAACCTTTGGACTCTAATAGTAAAAATTTAGGGAACATGTGAACATACTTCACAAACGATTGCACATCAGCATACTGCAGTCATCTAGAGAAATGTGATCTAGACATTATGGTTTTAATTACTTGTGCAAGTGTGAAAGCACAAGATACTGAAATAGGAAGTAAGATACAGCAAGAGAGAGGCCTATCTGGGTTATTTATATAGTCCATCCAGTGCCAATTTGATGAAAATAAAACAGAGTTGTTTTTTGGGGGCTTCTGAGAAAAATTCGAGAAATTTGTGATGAGGACATAGAAAACACAGGACTTACTCAAATCTTTGTTGAGTTTTGAAAACATTCTCAAACCAAACTGTCCAAATGGATTCTGTGTCGTTCTGAAAGCCTTTCCTTCAGAAGAGTGAAGACTTTCTCTTGTTCAAACTTCTTGTCTGCGACTGGCACAGCATTGCATGCAACTAAAGCCAATGATTCTCAAAGAGTGGTTGGGGGATCCTCTGGGGGACTGGGGGCCTGGAAGGTCAAAACTCTTTTCAGAATAATACTAAGATGACATTTCCCCTTTTCAGTATTATCTTCCCACAAAATACAAAAAGTTTATTGATTTCAGATTCCATATTGCAACTAACTCCTAAAAATTATCCTTGTTGAGTTTTGGTATAAAATCAAAGAAGAATATACACAGTTATCTGAAAAGGCTGTAAAATATATAAAGTATACCTCCCTTTTCCAAATACTTATCTGTATGAGGCCAGGTTTTCTTCATATGCTTCAACCAAAACAACATATTGCAACAGATTGGATGCAGAAATAGATAGGAGAACCCAACTAACTTCTATTAAGAGATTTGTAAACTTGTCAACCAGTGCCAATCTTCTCACCAATTTTTTTTGTTTTGGAAAAGAAATGGTTTTTTAAAAATAAAAATATGTTTTTTAGATTAACATTGGTAATGTGCTTACTATTGTTATTTTAAAATAAATTCAATATTTTTAAAGTTTCTCAGTTTTAGTTTCTAATGTGGTAAATATAGACAGATACAACCCATGTAAACCAACGCTCTTTAGGGTCTTCAATTGTTGTTACAATTTGAGGACCACTGAACACAAATTTTAATATATTTTATGAGAATGAAGGAGATGAAAAAGATTATATTTTATCTTAGTATAAGCAATACTTTTTTTGGATCATATCCTAATATTAATCATTTCATCAAAAGCCCAGGAGCTGGTGTCAATTGACACCCAGTTCAGTGCTGTTTCCATATTTCATGGTACAACATCAGATAGCTCAAGTTCAACTGGGTAATTTAATATTACAGGGTCTTGGGGCCAACCCTGATCTAACCAGTGAATGAGTGTTGATTTGGATTACTTGGATGAATGCAACACGGATGAATAGAAATATGTTTTCATTTTAATTTGAGCTATAAATAAATTTGAAAGTTTTAAATGCACTTTGTTCCTGATCCCCAAAGATCTGGATTTTCTGGAACTGCTGTCTGGGAGATGTTGGCAATACATCTGTTTCAAAGATCTAATGTGGCAATATCATAACTAAACTGAGGATTCCATCCTACTTGCCAAAATACATGTTGAAGACTGCAAAGATTTGACTGAAAGTCCTGATTTCCCAGCCCTGAGGTGGAAGCAACAGAATCTATCGCGTCTTTGAGTTGTCAACTCAAAATGGGAAAGTAGAAAGGGGTCAATGTGCTTGGAGGCACAGTAAAAATGTGATTCCAGATAGAACCCTCTGGACTCTGGTCCTCCACCCTGCCCCTGTTCACAAATGGAGGCGAGCACAGTTCTTACCCTTTGGTGAAAGGGAGTGGGGTTACAAAGGAATTGTCTCATGAGCATTTGGGGTATGGCAGTTGTGCATAAAAGTTAGTTTTTCTATCTTTTAGGCTTTTGTGACAATACAGAGCAACAGAAAAACATTTTCATGAACCTTGTAATAACAGGATCCACAATTTTATGGAATGGAGTATCTTGGAGACCAAGAACTGTGTTAACCCCAAGGATAATTTGCTGAAATAATGCACGGTTGGGAAAAAAAAGAGGCTGAACTATATACATTCCTTTTTGCTATTAAATCAATTGGCAATGAAATAAAAGATCACATAGAGAAAAGAGGAAACCCCACCTCAATACATTCTCTATTTGTATTTTAAAGGAGGAAGAGAAGTGAGA
Source organism: Balaenoptera acutorostrata (assembly GCF_949987535.1). Classification (NCBI taxonomy): domain Eukaryota; kingdom Metazoa; phylum Chordata; class Mammalia; order Artiodactyla; family Balaenopteridae; genus Balaenoptera; species Balaenoptera acutorostrata. The sequence goes on from NC_080066.1 coordinate 70,087,153, forward strand.
GAGGAAAGTCATCACTGGGAGTTTAATTGGCTGGCAGCAGCCCCATATACCTGCTCACGGCACCAGAGCCCCATACTCGGCACATCTCATTTAATGTCAATATATTTTAAAATGCCACTGAGTTTAAGTGTAGTAGCAAATGATGCATTGTAATAGAGAAACACAGGGGTTAAATTAAAAGTGGAGGAAGTAACTTGGCCAAAGAAACTGGAAGCAGAATTAGTTCGTAGGTTTTATTTAGACCTCTGATTTTTCTAGGGGAATTGGGATTCTTTGTTGCAGTTCTTTCTTAATTTGTATGATAGATTTTGCTTAAAATAGACCCTACTATTCTATTCCTGCTATGAACCATGGTAGATTTTTTTTGGTTATAATTATATTTCATTAATAAAAATGATAAAAATATGCAATTATACAATTAAGAGATCAGCCTATATAACCTGGAAAGGATGACTTTCTTTTTATCATCTTATAAAATTACAAGGCCAATCTGTTTCTTTGGACAATTAATCAACAACATCCTACCTCTCCTGTTGGTTAAAAATAGCTAAAACTTTTTGTTACATCTGAGAATACTTCTCAAAATATGTAATAGCCAATCATGTTTCGTAATTCCTCCTTTCAAAGAGGTGGTTACTCTGCAATGTATAATTGTCTTCATGTTCGTATCATCAAGCCATAGATTGATTGATTGATTGATGGATGGATTGATTGATTTATGGCTGTGTTGGGTCTTTGTTTCTGTCCGAGGGCTTTCTCTAGTTGTGGCAAGTGGGGGCCACTCTTCATCGCGGTGCGTGGGCCTCTCAGTATTGCGGCCTCTCTTGTTGCG